>NW_025885822.1:0-2674 GCF_002878395.1 Capsicum annuum
AATGGAAAAATGAAGAGTAAAAGGGTGGAGGGAAAGAGCCACTAAAATGGAAAGTGTACTCCCAAATTGGCAAGTTTACTCTTTCTCCCACATTGGTGGAAGAAGAGAACTTGAGAGTGTTTATATTGATGAATACTTACTCCACATGGCAAGTAAGGCAAGAAATAATAGATGCCTCGCGCCGTCGTCGTCGTCGCTCGCTCGGCTCGGCTTCGGATTTGGATGAGATCTAATTTTTTGGACAAATTTTATTTGACAAAAATAAAATAAATAAATTCAATCCAAAAAGTGTTTTGAAACTCCATTTAAATATACATGCATGGTGTAATAACAGATGTAATATTAGAAGTGAACTAGTGCCACTGTTTCAACGAATCATTGCACTGTTTTGTGAACTGAAGCACTGTTTCTGTGATTCTATTTTTGAATTGGTGCAGATTTTTGAAACAATGTTTCCTAAACTAATACGTTGGTTCGAACAGATGCAACTCTTCAATAAAGTGATGCACTGTTTTGAACTGGTGTACTGTTTCAGCAAAATTCTGCACTGTTTTGGGTAAACAGACATGCATTTTCAAAAACATCACACCTTTAAGATAGACCATTGTCTCTTTTCAGAAGAGGCATTTCTTGGCTATAAAAACTTGATTTCATCCACAGGTTTTGTAAGAGCAAAAATTTTAGATTACAAACTTCTTCTTGTCTTAACAAAAACTCTGTGTGTGATCATTCAAACCGTTGAGTGCGTTCGAAGAATCCGCTTATTTGAGGTACCGCTATAGTTGGATTCAAGACCATTTTATCCTAGGAGGAAGATTCCATAACCTTGGGTACAGTGAGGGAAATTATTCCTTAAGAAAAGTCCGTGAATTTGGATGACTTGGCCTTAATCATTTCTGTTTCATCTTTATTTTTCTGAAAAAATAAATACACCTCTTGGAAAGGTCATTTTGATCTTGTGTTGAGGGTATTTGATACTTCATTGTGTTCTTGTTTATACTTGAACTCGAGTTGAAATTGTTGTTCTACTGTACAGATTCCTGCGTACCCGAATATATTGTGGGAAATAACAACGACAGACCCTTAACTAGAAGAAATTTGAATAGCTTAAAGGTTTGACTTGTTTTTTTTTTGTTATTAAAAAAGTGTTGGGTTCATAGTATATGAAAGAAGTGTGAGTGGAAAAATGAAGAGTAAAATAGTGGAGGGAAGGAGACACTAAAATGAAAAGTGCACTCCCAAATTAGAAAGTTTACTCTTTCTCCCACATTGGTGAAAAAAGAGAACTTGGAAGTGTTTATAATCAAGAACACTTACTCCACATGATAAGTGAGGCAAGAAATAAGAGATGCCTCGCGCCGTCGTCATTGTCGCTCGCTCGATTCGGATTCGTCAAATGATCGATGAGATCTATCTTTTTGGACAAAATTTATTTGAGATCCAAACATACCAAAGGAAAAAATGCAGGAAAAATTTTCTGATACTCCATTTATATAATATGCATGCAGTAACAGTTGCAATGTTTCAAACAGAACTGATGCTTCAGTTGCATTGTTTCAAGTGAACTGATGCTCTGTTTCATGAACTGATGCATGCTTCATAAGGATGCAATCCTTCAACGAAGTAACATACTATTTCACAAAATGAGATGACTGTTTAGGAAAAGATGCACTCTTTGATAAACAGGTATGAATTTTCAGAAAGAGGTGCAACCTTTAAAGTGAACCATCGCCTTTTTTCGGTAGAGGCATGTTGTGGCTATATAAACCTGCTTTTATTCACAGGTTTAGATACGAAAATTACAGAATAAAAACACTCTTCTTGCCTTAAAAATATTTTGTGTGATCACTCAAAACGTTCAGTGAGTTCGAAGATATTCCAGTTATTTGAGGTACCGCTACAGTTGATTTGTTTTGCCATTTTATCCTTGGAGAAAAATTCCGCACTTCGGGTACAGTGAGGGAAATTATTTCCTTAAGAAAAGTCCGTGAATTCGGGTTACTTGGCCATTTTTGTTTCATCTTTATTTCTGAAATTAAAATACACCTCTTATAAAGATCACTTTGATCTTGGGTTGAGGGTATTTTCTGTACTTCATTGTGTTCTTGTTCTTAAACTTGAATTAGTTGAAGTGGTTATTTTTAGTATACAGATTCTTGTAGCCGTTGAAGGAAGAATAACAAAAAGAAACACATGATTTCCTTGATAATTAAGAATAGTTTTAGACATTTTCTCTATAAGTAAGAACACTTGCAATCATAATTGCTTTGATGTTGTCATTGGTGATTGAGATTTGAAGTTCCCCACTCTCCATTAATCTTAGTAGAACAATTAACTAAATCACAGATTTTATTGGTAAGTAGCTTATAATTTTCTTGAAGAAATTCTATCAGGACGTATTTGAAAACCACCTTATAATTGAATCAGAACGTATGTAACTGCATTGTTTGACATTTTGTCTGGCCAAAGACCCTTAACTAGGAGAAATTTGAATAGCTTAAAGGTTTGCCTTTTTTTTTGGTTATGAAAAAAGGAACACATGATTTCCTTGATAATTAAGCATAGTTTTAGACATTTTCCCTATAAGTAAGAACACTTACAACCATAATTGCTTTGATGTTGTCATTGGTGATTGGGATTTGAAGTTCCCCACTCTCCATTAATCTTAGTAGAA
>NW_025885823.1:0-2724 GCF_002878395.1 Capsicum annuum
TGAGAAGGAACAAGAAGATGGTGATAGTGTCGAGCAAACTGATCAACATGCTGCTGCTGGACACATTGATCAGGTGACAGAAAAAAATCAAGCAATTACTGGTGCAAATCCAAATCGACGTTCAGGACAACCTGTTATGAACGGCAAAAATTCTAAGGCTCCAATTAGAATCTTATCGAGCGGAAAGGTTGTTGGGAATATTCAAAAGACCTGGAAATGGAGTAAAGGCCAAAATCGACCCACTTTGGTTGATAATAGCAAAAATCAAAATTTAGAAAGTGGAAACGGTGTAGTTACAGGAAAGGAACTGGAATGCGCCCCTTCAAACTTCAAACAAATATGCAGCTTTGGAGAATGGCGATGGAGAGAATAATCAACTGGATGAGGTTGCCACATGAAATTGTTGCAGCTGAAGCAGTTCACACTACTAACGCAAGTAATGTGGATAAGAATTTAAATGCAAATGCCCCTGTGTTTAAGCCAAGAAATACCACTGGTTCTCCTGCTAAGGAGAAGAGCACTAAAGAGTGGGTGACTTCTGCCTTTGCCAAAGAGAATGGGGGTCAATTGGTTTCTACTAACTAGTCTTGCCAAGAAATCCCGTCTCAAACATATGAGACGACCACAAAGGAAGGAGACAAGGAAATAGAAGAAGGTGAAGTACATGATCGCAATGCTGATGAACATGGCGATGATCAGAATCAAATAAATAGTCAAGTTCAAGGTGTTGATACCAGCCAAAAAATGCCACAAGCAGCAGCGTTAGTTTCAGGGGAGACAGTGAAAGAACCTGAAATAATTTCCAAGGAAGATGCAGGTGCGAATCCGATAGTGCAGCAAGGTGATATAACTGTTAGTACGAATGCGGCTGGGCATGAGAATGAGAAAGAAGCAGAGATGACTGATTTTAATAACGTTGCTGAAGTGCTACCAGATGCACCAGATTGTGTGGATCCTCAGTTTGCGAAGCGAGATTCTAAAAATTAAAATAAGAAGGGGAAGAGGAAAAATAGCAATAACAACAACCAGGAGCAGGCAGGGGCACAACAGAATCGACAAAACATTACCAAGGAATCTCAGGGACAGCTTGTTGCGCCTAACGTTACTCTTCCAGTTGTTGCTCAGAGTGCAAGGCCAGGAGATGAAGATAACGAATTTACAGGCATTGATCGAGATGAGGAATCCACCGCTCAAAATTTTCAAAATATTGCTAGGGAAGGGGATTGATCTCCGAGGCAAATAGAGAAAGGAAAATCTGGTGGTAAACAAAGGAAAAAGCAAAGGGACAACAGCATACCAACTTCAGGTATGCAAACGAGGAGAAGTGCGTCTAAATCAATATGTAGCTATGAATAACGCTCTTATCTGGAATATTAGATCAGTGCACACTAAGAAGGCTTTTGAAAGGCTTCTGTCAATGCATAAAAAGCACCAGTTTTATCTCATTGGCATGTTAGAACCTTTTAAACATGCCCATAAAATTGAGAAGTACAGGAGTAGGTTGGGGATGCCTACTGCTTTGTCAAATATTAATGGGAAAATATGGGCTTTTGTGGATGAGAATTGAGAGGTGACAGTGCTCATGGAGACGGAGCAGCAACTTTCTTTGAAGTTATTCAATAATGAACTCGGAAAGCAGATAATAATTACACTTGTTTACGCGAGGTGTGATTCGGTGGAGCGGGTTGCTTTGTGGGATTCAATGCATTTGTTGGGATCTGGTATGAGTGATCCTTGGCTAGTCGCAGGTGATTTTAATGTCATTGTTGACGAGGAGGAAAAATATGGAGGGCTTCCAGTATCCATCAGTGAAGTAGAAGATTTCAGGCACTGCATTCAAATATGTAATTTATCCGATTTGGGCTTCAAGGGCAGCATTTTTACATGGTGGAATGGTCGAACGGACGAAGCTTGTATTTTTAAGAGATTGGACAGGTGCCTGGGCAATTTTGAATTCCAACAGATGTTTCCGGAACGCGATGTGACTCATTTGATTAGATTTGGCTCGGATCACTCTCCGTTATTGCTTGAGTGCAAGGTTGACAGCCCACAAATTAAGAAATCATTCAAATTTCTAAATTTTTGGACAACTCACGAGATCTTTCTGGACGTGGTGCATCAAAACTGGAATTCTGAGTTTGCGGATAATCCTTTTGTTCAGTTTAATCTGAAGTTGAAGAAGATCAAGAAAATTCTATCAAGTTGGAGCAAAGCAACTTACGGAGACATTTTTCAGAAAATTGCTAATATGGAGGATGTGATCATGGTTCTGGAAGTTCAATTCGAACTCGATCCTTCGCGGCAGAATAGACAGAGTTTGTTAAAAGCCCAGGCAGAATTGACAAGAGTGATGCATATTGAAGAGGAATTTTGGAAGCAAAAAGAAAATATGAGTTGGTTTCAAGAGATCGACAGGAATTCTAGATTCTTTCATGCACAGGTGAAAGGCAGAAGAAGGAGGATGCAGATAAAGAGGATCCAACAAGATGGTCAGTGGTTAGAATCAACTGAGGAAGTAGCCAATGCTGCTGTGAATTTTTTCCAAAAACAATTCATTGAAGAAAGGATTCCATCAGACTTTGATATTCTAAAACATGTCCCTAGCATGATCAATATGGAGCAAAATGAAGATATGGTTGCCTGGCCAACGAAAAAAGAAGTCAAGAATGCAGTTTTTGGCTTGAATGGTGATAGCGCTGGAGGTCCCGATGGTTATACTGGAAA
>NW_025885824.1:0-2494 GCF_002878395.1 Capsicum annuum
TTGCATCTGTGTAGGATTCTCCAAAAATACACTACTTTTAGAGGATCATCCAACACGTATACATCAACATTTTATAAAAACGAACATGCAATCATCATTTTGAAATTATTTTTTCATCGTCAGTACATAGAAGTTAAACTCGAGATTAAAAATGCAGAATACAATACCAGTGCCACCACCAAGAGAAATAGGAAAACAAGCAGTAGCAACACGTATACAGCAGCATTTGTAGGGTGTAAATTTTTGGGTGCACAAGATACACTTTATGATCATTTGGGAAGACATTATTATAAAGATTGTTATATTGAAGGCTCTGTGGACTTCATATTTGGCAATGGCCTTTCTTTCTTTGAGGTAATTAATCACTTCAATCTATGTTCTTTCACTCAACTGATTAAACTAAAAATAATTGATGAATGTATAATTGTATATAATCAGTGTATACTTTAGGTATATTGTGTATGAAATGTTGTATAGGATGAATATTTGGATGTTTTGACCAAAATAAACCATTTTTTAAATCATTCATCACAGTGATATGTTTTTTTTTTGAAAACTTTATAAAACTATTATAAACGTTGTTGGCAGTAAGGTATTAGATTTTCAAAAAATTAACAGACCAAAGTGAATAGTAGACTGTGTTAAAGTAGGGATCGTTATTGATAGTAATGTTTTTGGCTTAAAACGTTACCAACAGTAACGAGATATAAATCTCTGCCACTCTATCAAATCAACTCTGTAGAGCCTGATGTGGCAGAGTCGCAGAGTCTCGTTACCATTGGTAACGTTTTAAGCCAAAAACATTACTATCGGTAACGATTCTTACTTTAACTCCGTTTTGGTTCGTTAATTTTTTGAAAACCTAATATGTTACTGCCAACAACGTTTGTACTAATTTTGTAAAGTTTTTAAAAAACATATTACTTTGGTGAATTGATTTAAAAAATGACCTATTTTGATAAAAAATTGTAAAAATCCCTTTTTAGAAATCAAGGAAATTTTCACTTTTAGTCCCTAAAATATTGACGAATTCTGATTTTGGTTCATATATATTTAGTTAAGCACATTCGATCTACAATTTTTCAAAATTGTGCACTTTTGGTCTTTTTGCCCTTGATTCTGCCTTTACGATATTTATTATATCTCTGATAAAAATTTTGTGTAAGTAATTACATGTATTCAGAGTTTAAGTTATATGCACTGGCATGTATATATGCTTGTGCTATTGCATGTAAATGACACCCCTTAAATAATACTCCATCAGAGTTTAAGTTGTATACTGACAACATATATATAACTTAAACTCTGATATTATTTTAGGGATGTCATTTATATGCAATAGCACAAGCATACATACATGTCAGTGCATATAACTTAAACTCTGAATACGTGCAATTGCTTACATACATGTCAGTGCACATAACTTAAACTCTGATATTATTTTAGGGATGTCATTTACATGCAATAGCACTAGCATACATACATGTCAGTGCATGTAACTTGAACTCTGAATACGTGCAATTGCTTACATACATGTCAGTGCACATAACTTAAACTGCACAAGGAAGGAGTAGTATGTTGGAGGACACAGGTTTTAGCTTTGTGAATTGTAAGGTGACAGGTTTAGGTGCATTGTACCTAGGTAGGGCATGGGGTCCTTTCTCTAGGGTCATATTTGCCTACACTTATATGGACAACATTATCATACCTAAAGGTTGGCATAATTGGGGTGACCCCCTACGTGAAATGTAAGTTCCCTACTACTACTCCATAGCTCGTTTCGTTTTATGTGAAGGTGTTTAACTGATATATATGGGAATGGTCGATGGGGTTTAACCGTGGCAACTCTTAATTAATATATGAGCTAATACTGTTCGTTTTGGGGTAAATAAGATCGACTCACTTATTATAAGTTGCTTATGTGAAGATGTTTAACTGGTATATATGGGATCGATGGGATTTGCCGTGGGAAACAGTTTTCTACGAGCATATTTTTGGGCTATATATATATAACAACTTATAGAACTCTTAATAATATGGCCGGGTTGATGATATTGTTCGTTTTGGGGTAAATAAGAGCGACTCATCCTATTAAGAGTATCATACATCTTATAAGTTATTTATGTGATGATGTTTAACTGGTATATATGGGAATGATCGATGGGATTTATCGTGGGAAACAGTTTCCTACGAGCACATTTTTTGGCCTATAACATCTTTAAAAACTCTTAATATGGGTTGATATTGTTTGCTTTGGGGTAAATAAGATCGACTTACCCTATTAAAAGTATCATCATACATTTTATAAGTTGCTTATGTGAAGATGTTTAACTGATATATATGGGAATGATGGGATTTAATTTACCGTGGAAATTAAAACAGTTTCCTACGAGTACATTTTTGGGGCTAAAAGAGTTCAAAGATACTCTTATACATGATCGGATACTTGATTTAACTGAATTCATTACTTTTAGTAAGAATGATATATATCGTA
>NW_025885825.1:0-1801 GCF_002878395.1 Capsicum annuum
GTAATAACTACTTTAGTAACTTAGTAACAGTACATTTTTCTCCTTTTCCCCATAGGAGCAGGGGAAATTATATTTCACATGACATGCAGTATAAATAGAAGAACGATGAGTAAAATGTGTTGAATCTGAAAAAGATAAGAAAATCACAATTATGGTGAGGAGAAAGCACTTGTGTAAAACAAGATCGGTCCTGAAAGAATAAACAACCTGAGAATAATATTGGTATATATCAGTTATAGTTAGGACGCGAAGCTGTCCATGTAATCCTAAAGAAAGTAGTAGTCCAGCATGAACAACAGTGGGCTCTTCGGGTTTGTTATATAATATCCATGTTCTCGACATTTTTCCCTGCGGAAGCACATGACAATGCATCAAAACGTGAGGAAGTAGCATCAAGTAAGAAAATGGAAATTAGAGAAGTATCTAAATAAGACACTGGATAACACCAGTGGGATGAAGTTACATGAAAATATATAAAACTGAACCTGAGGTGGTGCAAGCCTTAATCCAGCAGCAACTGCATTATGAAACTCAGGCCAAGATTTGAGTTCTTGAACATTCCTAACATTTGGATCTAAGTTAACCTAAACAAGAAAAAGAGGCAAGACTTACACAAAAAGAACTTTACAAACGCATAACTGTTGCAAGGCAATCATGGACCTGGGGAGGAGCATATTGGTGGTCATGGTACTGCTCACAAGTTCGTTTTCCAACAAATATAATAATGTTGAAATGTGGGAACGCCAGAGAAAAATGTACCACATTTTTTTTTTTTTATTTTTTTTTTTGCAAAAAAACTACAGAACATCATAAAAAGGAACAAACTTTAAGGACAAAAAGCATTCATCAAAATCATGTGACCATCTACATTCAATAAGTAAAACATCAATGTGGCTCCTATCAATTATCTGAAGACTAACCTGCTTCTTTAAAGAAATACATAAACAACAACACACCCAGTATAATCCCACAAATGGGGATTTAAAGAACTACATACATAGATGGAAATAGATGTCCACTAGAATTTGTCTAGACATACCGTTGCATTTTGCTGTGAAGGCAGCCGACCAGCCAAGATAAGCTTGGGAACCGTGAGAGCCTGCAGATGTTAAAACAACTTCCTTACAACACCACAGGGACCAACTGCTAATTTGTGAACCAAAGACTACACTAAGCTATTTCAGTTGTAGAAGACAGTAAAAGATGGTACCTCCGTCAAGAGAGTGCAGGTTGTAGCAAGAATAAATGCACCGCGGCCAAAGGGAAGGGCTGTAGTCCTTTGAGCAAGCTGCCATAATTGAGCCTAATGAAAAGAAAGAGAGAATCAATGAGATAGACAAACACTTGCAGATGTATATGAGCTGTAAAGGATACAGTGATGCACATGGTCATCAATGTTACAGTAACAGTGTACTGTGTCTCTGGTTAATCTATTCAAGGTTCTTTTAGCTTTCTACATTTGTCTTTACCACAGGCAAGTCAGCGGCGGTTTAAAGTTTTTATTTCCTCCTTAAGAGGCATTTAGAGCTGCAATAAAAGCTGATCGCACCAAAATGTGAATAATCAATGCCTCTACTTGTTTGTTTTCTCTTTTTCCCCCAATCAGTTAGCTGGCTTTCCAACACCTACCAAATCAATGTGTGACCTTACATGTAAAAAATGTTTATCAGTAATTTAACAAAAAAATGAACAGTGTATGGACATGTAAGTTACAAGGTTAAGAGGTGAACAGTGGTTGAAACCAACAAGAAGAGAACAAGTCGCACATGTTGACAATTTTAAGGGGAAACAATTATTATTA
>NW_025885826.1:0-2117 GCF_002878395.1 Capsicum annuum
TTAAGTTGTCCTTTTCTCTATTGCTGCTTGAACTTGATATGATTTTCCTCTTCCCCTATGTGCTGTTTTGTTGATACAGTTTTACAAGTGGTTTGCCGATCTTGAAGCAGCCATGAAATCAGAGGTTGGTCTTATATTGTTCATATGTCTTCTGTTTCTTCCAAAAGTTACAAGTTGATGCATTTACAAAATTACATATGCTGCTTCTTTTATACTTGCTGATAAAAAAATTACATATGCTTTCTTTCTGTGCATAGACTGAAGAAAAATATCAGCATTATGTCAACACCTTAACAGAGCAGATTCAGACCTGTGATAGTATACTTCAGCAGGTATTGAGAAGAAAAAGAATGCTCTTATACTCTTCTCTTAAGCCTTTTCTGCTGATTTATTCTATGCTTGCTTTTGAGTTGACATGCTCTTGCCCTTAAAAATGTCTCTCTTGCAGGTGGATGAAACACTTGACTTATTCAATGAGCTGCAATTGCAGCATCAAGCAGTGGCAACAAAGACTAAAACTCTTCATGATGCGTGTGATAGACTGGTGTGTCAACCCATTTTTCTTAGCATCTGTGGTTACTTTAGCTATAGATTGTACTTATCTGCTTTGTTCTGTTTAAAATTTTGAGGAACAGAGGAACAATTAATTGTATGATAAGTGGATAGGCTTTAATAAAGGAGTTCAAATTTTTAATAGACATAGTTTTGCCTTAATCTATGATGTGGAAAGTCTTCATTTCCAATCTACGATATTAATGGATTAAAGTCTATGATATCTTCAATAGTTGCCAAACATCTTCAATTGCCACCTAGTTCCAAGTAAATGCATTTCTTCATTTTGTGTTTTCTTGGGTTTTTTTTGGCTAACCGAAGTTGTTGTTTAGATTAAAGCATTGTGTAGTTACAATTCATGTCAATATTGGATATTTCAGATTTCCGTTGAAAAAAAAAAATAATGTCCAGGAGGTGACATTTGAAATTAGGAAGTTCCTTATCAGTGTTTAATATATGCACATGCGATGTACAGGTAAAGATACAATTATTAACAACAGGAAGCATCATTGACTTCTTGTGCAATTTCTTGTTGATGTGCAGCTTTTGGAGAAGCAGAAATTAATTGAGTTTGCAGAATCACTTCACAATAAGCTCAATTACTTTGATGAATTGGAGAATGTAAGGTCCAACTGCCATTTATGTTGATAATAATTTTTTTGAAAATTGGTACTGTATGTTGATAATAATATTCCATTGTTATCCATTGCCTTTTGCACTAGGATCCACAGTGATCTATCTATGCATATGCTGAGTTGGGTATTTTTCTGCATCAACTTTATTTTGAGTGCTGAAAATTAATGCTATCTGTATTTTTTATGCTTTGATACATTAATGGAATTATACCTAACTGTGAGCTTGAACTATGGAAAAATAGCTTTAAGAATTGAGAGCTTTCTGCTTCATGAGATTCATGTTTTTCAAATAGATTTTTTCCACACCTGCACACCGGAGCGTGCAGTGCTTTATCCTTTGTTAATTAAGCTTTGAATCTAGATCGTTTTCTTCCTCCTGTTAAAAATGAGTCATATTGAGGATGAGAGTTCCCCGTTTTAAATTCCCTCTAGAGGAAGAACTTTTTCATTCTCCACTGTAGATATTCTTGATTTAATCACGGCCATTTGCCTAAATATTTTCTAATTGTTTTTTTGTTTAATTACATCTAATCGGGGCATTGCATCAGTTTGAGTTATCTTGTGTTTAGTTTTCTCTTCAATTCCTCGTCTTCTTCTTCTTGTTGAGCTTCCCTAATTTTCAAAATACTCTTGTTTTAATTTAACTCCCACTGGCCTCTCTCCCCTCGGCTCTCTCCCTCTTCTCTCTCTCCCAACGGCTCTCTCCCTCTCTCTCTCTCCCTACCCTCTCTCCACCCCCAGCGCACCGGCCTCCGGTCCCCGGCGCCGTCGCTGACCTTCGGCGCCGACCCGATCCGGCCGCCGGCTACGACCTCCGGTCGCCGGCTCTCTCTCCCCCTACCCCCTCTCCATCTCTAGCGCACCGGTCCCCGGCGCCGTCGCTGAACGTCGGAGCCGACCCGATCCGACCGCCGGCTCCGACCTCCGGTC
>NW_025885827.1:0-2238 GCF_002878395.1 Capsicum annuum
CTATAGTTTTAAAAAGGGTTCTTGAACTCCAAGGGTGGAAAGAAACCGGACGATGAACACCTAACTTACCTTGATTGTTGAATTCGTGGGAATTATTGATAAATTCTTGACACTTGGAATTAAAGTTGTTGAAACTAGGACCTTGTTTTTGAGAGTATTTGTGAGATAATGAGTGTGTTTTGCCTATTGAGGGACTGAATTTCATGTTTTGGGGGTTTAATGTAGAAGTAAAATGACTTAATTACCCCCCACAAACCCGTAACTTAAAACACAATCTGTGTTCAGTGACGCGATGACTGATGAAACGCGTCGATGGTATAGATACGATAGCCAAAGAGTTGCGTCCATGGTGTCGATGCAATAGCCCACGTGATGCATTGAGATCGCATTGGCTTGCTGTTTTAGTGATCCAAACATGACTTAAACGATGTTTGAAATTTCTAAAACTCATACAAGATTACCTACTAACATTCCTTATCATGAATCATCTTAAAAATCAACAATCTAAGGCTTGAAACATCATAAATAATGCCATTTAAATATCGAGGTAAAAAATAAGATTAAGTGTCAACACTTAGCTGAAATTTTCTAAGTTTGGGACCTCTTTTGGCATAAGAACTAAAATGGCTAGGACTTTGTAGGGTCTTACAGTATCTCTCCCTTGGAAATATTCATCATCGAATGAGACTAACTGAACTGAGAGGAACCGATAAACTATACTTACACTGACATGCATAACTAAAGCATGAATGAATTCTGGAGACATGACACATGACTAAAAATATGAATGCAACCCAATTTGCACCTGTAAAATCGTAAATCTGAAAACTTGTAGTTTTAAAAAGGGTTCTTGAACTCCAAGGCTGGAAAGAAACCCAAGGATGAACACCTCACTTACTTTGATTGTTGAATTCGTGGAAATTGTTGATGAATTCTTGAGACTTGGAATTAAAGTAGATGAAGTAGGGCCTTGTTTTTTAGAGTATTTTTGAGAAAATGAGTGTATTTTACCTATTGAGGGGCTAAATTTCATATTTTTGGGGTTTTGTGTGGGATTCAAATGACTTAATTACCCCCCATAAACCCGTAACTCAATACACAATCAGTGTCCAGTGACTCGATGACTGACGCGCTGTATCGATACCATGCGCAGCGTTTATGGTGTCGACGCGATAGCCAACGTGATGCATTGAGATTGCATTGGCTTACTATTTTGGTGATCCAAACGTGACTCAAACGATGTTTGAAATTTCCAAAACTCACCTAAGATTACCTACTGACATTCTTGATTATGAATCAACTTAAAAATCGACAATCGAAGTCTAGAAATATGATAAATAATGCCATTGAAATATTGAGGTAAAAAATGAGATTAAATGTCAATACTTTGCTGAATATTTGAAGTCTGGGACCTCTTTTGGCATGCTATAAAGTACTGAAATTACTAGGACTTTGTCGGGTCGTACAACATCTCCCCTTTGGGAATATTCGTCATCGAATGACACTAACTGAACTGAGAGGAACAGAGAAATGATACTTAAACTGACATGCATAACTAAAGCATAACTGAATTCTGGAGACATGACACATTACTACAAATATGAGTACAACCCAATTTGCGCATGTAAATTGTGAATCTAAAAACTTGTAGTTTTAAAAAGGGTTCTTGAACTCCAAGGGTGGAAAGAAACCCAAGGATGAACACCTAACTTACTTTGAAATTTGAATTTCTGGGAATTGTTGATGAATTCTTGAGACTTGGAATTAAAGTTGATGAAACTAGGACCTTGTTCTTGAAAGTATTTGTGAGATAATGAGTGTCTTTTTCCTATTGAGGGGCTGAATTTCAGGTTCTGGAGGTTTAATATGGGAGTAAAATGACTTAATTACCCCTCACAAACCTGTAACTTAAAACATAATATGTGCCCAGTGATATGATGAACGACGCATCGTGTCAATACCATCGACGCTATAGCTAACGCATCACGTCGATGGTGTCGATGCGATAGCCAACGTGACGCATCTATATTGGATTGGCTTTCTTTTTTGGTCACCCAAATATGAGTTAAACAATGTTTGAAATTTCCAAAACTCACCCAAGATTACCTACTGACATTCCTGATCATGAATCATCTAAAAAATAAAAAATATAAGACTGGAAAGATTATAAATAATGCCATTGTAATATCGAGGGAAATATGAGATTAAGTGTCAACATTTCGCTGAAATTTTCTAAGT
>NW_025885828.1:0-2866 GCF_002878395.1 Capsicum annuum
CTCTTTTTTTAGATAACTTTACTTAATTATTAAATTTATGTTGTCTTCTTATTTGTCAATCCTTTAGAAGTAGTTTTAACATTTCGACTTTCGCAAATAACACGTGACTATCACCAAGGAAAAAATCTGTTTTTTGTCATAATCGGCCAACTCTTTTGAAAAGTCACTGCTAATATTTTGAGTAAGGTTAGCTTAGCAACCTCCGCATTTTCCTTAAAAAACTATAATAAAATACAAAAAAAATAAAATTTTAGTGTCAACTTAGTCAAAAAATAAGTTACTAAAAATTTCAAATTTCTCAAAAGAGTTCGCCTGTCAATTTTAACTCGTTTTCAACAAATAATCCTAATGTTTCAAGTCATATTTTGTGTCTTTAATGTTTATTCGGGTTTTCATATTCTCAAAGAGATTAGAAACGCGAGGTATATATTCATCCGCTACCACGTACGAGGTATATTATTTTATATACTACTATGCCAATTATTTTTATTATTATTGATCATTATTATTGTCAATATTACTATTATTGTCATTATTATTTATATATTGTAATTATCATTACTATTTTAATTTATCATTATCATTATTATTATCACTACTATTATTATGGTTTAAACAACTTCACATACTGTGCATTATAATTATTAACACTGTTATTATTATTATTATTATTATTATTATTATCATTATTATTATTATTATTATTATTATTATTATTATTATCATTATTATTATTATTATTATTATCATCATCATTATTATTATTATTATTATTATTATTATTGTTGTTGTTGTTGTTGTTGTTGTTGTTATTATTATTATTATTATTATTATTATTATTATTTCCAACCTATTCGTTGTCTCATATATTTCTTCACATACTTTTTAATATACATTTCGCAAATAATTTTTTGTATTTTAGTAATATACTCGAACTTTGCACATTTTAAAAGTTTTTGCACTTTCCAATATGTGTAAACTACATTACTACCTTTTTTCGTATAAAAAAAAATAATACTCATATTTTGCGATAACTATATTACCTCGTTGTACATGGTAGCGTTTTGCTTACTAGATCTTAGATTTTCCTTTAAATAATAATGAGAAAAGATAGGACAAAAGATTTCTCAACACATTTGCAAATAACGAAGCAATAATTTTCCTAAATTGAGCGTAAGGACTATTTTCGGATAGGCTCTATTGGGGTGCCTAACACCTTCCCCTTGAGTAACCAAAACCCTTACTCAGAATCTCAAAATGTTTTCAATAAGACCAAAACAGAGTTTTCTACATAAGAAATGGTTTTTCCTAATTTTTCTAAAAGTTAGGTGGTGACTCTTGTAGACACCTAATTTTGTCCCTCCCAAGTCCAATTTTATTCATTTTTACCTCACTTTATTGTACAACCTCATCCATGTAATTATACCCCACAAAAATACAAAAAAAAAATAACAACCCTTAATATAATACCTAACAAATTCTATCTTGTTTTAATTCTGTCCTAACCAACTTTACACCTCATCCTAACAACCTACCCAATCAAAAGACAACACCTCACCCACTACCCCACCCTCCACCCATGTGACCCTCCCCCCTTCTTTTTCTTGTCCACAAAGAAAGAATATATGTGGGACCCATCAAAATTCTCATATCTTAACAAATCCATGCCCATTATATACATACAAATGACAAAAGAAATAGAGGAGGAGGCCATTCTTTGATTTTTCCCTTTTGCTTTTTCATCATCATCTTAATAGAGAGAACAGAGAGAGCCCTCACTATTTTTTTTTCATTTTTTTCAGAAGACCCATATACATACACTATACATACAGTGAGCTGGGAGGAAAATTCCATTAAAGATTACACTCTCACGCACAGCTTGCACACATATATGCACGAAAAAAAGAGAGATTGAGTGAGTTGGCCTGAAAGAGGACAGATTAAGGTTTCAAAGGGTTTGAATGAGAGAGAGCTCAGCGATTGAGAGAAGAACGGGGAGAGAAATCGGTCACGTCACTCTATCTTTCCGGTAAAACTTCACCGAAATCTGACGCCACCAGTGAGCCAGATATACCCACTAGCCGCCATACACTACCGCGCAGCCTCTGAACCACCAAGACATCGTGTCCATCGAGAGTAACCCAAATTCGATCCAAACTCGACTAGTCATTCTTTTTTCATCACAATTTTGGTATGTTCGATTTTTGTTTGAATCGTTGGGATATGATACTGAGCTAGTATCGATCATTTTGAGGTTTTCTTGTAGTTCATCTAGTGTTGGTTTGCCGTCCGTCGTCAATTGGTTTCAATATGGGTCTATTTTGCTCTTGGATTTCGAGATCGGAATTTCATATTTGGGGGATTATGGTTTCTGTTTGAAGTTGTTGATTAGGCAGTATATATTGAGTTTGTGTTCTTGGATTCAAATCTATTCGGATCATAATTCACGATATCGAGTTAGTTGGGTTGTTGAGGCTGATTAGAGGTTCTTTAGCACACGGATTCGTCCTCTCGATTGATTGATATTTGAAATAAAATCCTAATTGAGGTCCAATTCTATCTCCCTTTTAATTTTTACATAATTTTGGGTGATTTGTATGTTTGACATGCTTGAATTTTCATTGTGTATTGGTTGATTTTGGATTTGGATATGAAACTTGATTGGTGGATTGCGTATTGAATTGGTTTAATCATGTTGAGAATGAAATTTGGGGGAAGGAGTTGAGAATCAAATAAGATGAACGTTCATTAGTTTTTATTCATTGTTGGATATTGTTGACATTGAGAGTATCACATGTTAGATCGTTAAAGGGGTAGGCAAATACTAAGTTTGGGTAGGAAAATTGAAGAAAAATGGAAGATCGTG
>NW_025885829.1:0-76483 GCF_002878395.1 Capsicum annuum
ATCAAAGCACAAGTTTCAAGTGTCCTAAGGTGTTTTTGAAACCATGTCTAGTAGAGTCTAGTGGAATAGTACAAAGATATTGTACTTTTTTTGAGAGGCTACAAGGTATTTATGAAATATTTCCCTTCTTTCATATCTTAGATCATGTAGTAGAGATATTCTCTAATAAACTTATTCAGATTCTTACATTACTCTATTCATGCCAACCATGCCTTAAATTTGAGGTAATAGAAGTAGTCAAGCTTAAATTCCTACCAATAGAGTTTTCTTGAATAGTCTCCACAAACAGTTATCAGAATGCACGCAGGCTCGAAAGGATCCCATTAGTTCCTTTATTTATGCAAATCATACATTTTGCCAAAGTCAGATGTGCTCTCAAATCCCTTCTCAGAATACTATGTCAGCATGACCTAGAGTTAAGTACATGAGCCTAAAAATGTAGCATAAGTTAAGATGGGTAGGTGTTTATCCAATTTTAGTAGATTATACGTCCGTGAGGCCAGAAAGGTATTGTGTAGATTGTATAATAGAACTTTGAATGATATTTTCCAGTTATGGAAGGGGGACTTATAGTATGTTAATGCTTTAGTTAGGATAGAGATTAGGCAATGACCAGAAAGATAAAGAATCATGTTAAGGTTGAGTATGTTCATAAAATTCTATGTGGATTAGTGTTTCACGACTCCTATCTAGTAGTAGTACGTGGTATTAGTGCATGAGAAGTTTCATGGCTATCCATATTAATTGTTAGAATCTAAGATTGAATTGTTGATGATCAAGCTAAAAGAGAATGGATATTTAAATTATGAAAGGAAAAGGTGTGCACTCAAGGTCTTATAATACTTTACAAGACTAAGTTAATTATCATTTAAGTTAATATATGAGGACTATTAGGGATATACAAAGTCAAGAGTTTTATCTCTGAAGGAAGTAGTAACAATAGGTTTATGCCTTTAGGTATAGTCTTTCAGGAGGAGTTTAGTATTTCTATGTACTGATTATATCTCGAGCTCTACAGTAGAGTGACTGATGTTCAGTTCAGAGTTTATTGCTTAGGTCCATAGACATAGAACTATGATTTAAATCTAAGGGGGAGATAGTAGAACAAATAATCAAGTTAGGTTATCAAATTCTAGTAGTGATGCCATGTATTAGAAAAACACTAGGGGAGGAAGATGCCCGACCTATTCTTATCTTAGTACAAATTTTTTACTTCGGTCACTACGACGCTCTACTCATGCCTTAAAAGTCCACTCTACAATCTAAGCCCATATTTACGCACTTTATATAAAATGATATACACTCCTAGTTCCTAGTATAAGAAGTGATAATTCACTTAGAAGTATGTAAGACCTCGTA
The DNA here is from genome assembly GCF_002878395.1 of Capsicum annuum. Classification (NCBI taxonomy): domain Eukaryota; kingdom Viridiplantae; phylum Streptophyta; class Magnoliopsida; order Solanales; family Solanaceae; genus Capsicum; species Capsicum annuum. The sequence continues at coordinate 1,360 of NW_025885829.1, forward strand.
AAACTTCTGATATTAATTCAGTCCTTTAAACTTGTCAAGCGGTCCTAGACTTAGAAAATTCTAACCAAGTTCCCAGACTTAGCCTATTTTGGCCTTCAAAAGTTGGCAATCTTATCTCGCCATGTTAATGTCCTTTATTTGCCAGTATTTTCATTAATTCACGATCAGGATGGTCAATAGGTGGTCCCATACAAGTTTTGAATTTTTCAGAATACGTTTAGATTATGTTCAGAGTCCAAAAACAGTGGACCAACATGATCTTGGCACGCCGCGTCGCCAATCGCATTGGTCAACATTTATGCAGGCTGTCAGAGCCAAAAATTCTAAGGCTCGATGCGATCATGGCACGACGCATTGAGTATCGCATCGCAGCCATCAACACACTGCGTTGCTTGTAGTGTCGGCACCCAATTTTTAGTCATTAAATGACCGTGTCCTCAAGGGCAAAATGGTCAATTTTCCACCCATATATAAGTCACAAACACATAATTCAGCCCTATTTCACCCAAATTATAGTGGTTTATCACTCAAATCCATTAAGAACAAGATTAGAGTTTCCAATTGAGGATCCAACTTCAAGAATTTCACCATTTGTTTTGAAGAATCAACCATCAAAGGTATTCATAGTGTTTATTTAGGGATTCCTTTCATCCATAAAGCTCAAGAACCCTATTTCAAATTATAAATCATGATGTTTATGTTGTGGGTTGTTTCGTAAGGATTCTTATCTTGTTGTACGATTCCTAAGTTAGAATCTTTACGTGTTTTCAAGAAACTACATTAGCATGAAAGTTAAAATCCATGAATGGAGTTGTTCATAATATGTAATTTGATGATTTCACCTATGCCCTAAGTTGTGCATGTAAGGTTTTTGATAAAATGCCTAAGGCGATAGAAATTATGTATTATAGCTCAATTGTAACCCATATGATAAATGCATGTCTTATCCTTATATTTAAATGACTCCCATGATAATGATGTGCAATATAGATATTTGTTGGAATGCTCATGATGTTTGAGAATGAAATTATGATACTTATTATATGCATTCCTACCATGTACAAGTTTATGATAACCATGTGCTTCATGAAATCCCCAACTTATTATTTTGTGGATTGTTGATGTTGGTAATATATTCAAGAACATTGTCCCTGTCAGTTTTCTTCTATCGAGTGCTGCGGGTACTTGTAACCGACAACTTAGATGTGTGCCTAGAGTCAGTGTCATGTTTTCATGATACTCTCAGTCAAGCCATGGTCAGTAGAACTTAGTCAGTCATGCTACTCAGGAAAGCTCAGTAATTCAGTAATAAGTAGTAGTATTCCGTCAGTTAATGGAACTCAGTTAACTCAGTCCAGTTAAGCTTAGTTAATCATCTATTTAGAAGAAAGTAGGATTTAGCACAGAGTGAACCCAATGATGGGAACTCACCTACCAGTAGAGGGTGTGATTCATAGAATCAATCCTAGCATTCTAGAACTACGTAGCCAGTATAGGTAGAGATATCTAACCTGACAGTTGAGGGTTGATGAGGTTTTTTACCTGCCATTTGAGGGTTCCCACCATTCTCATTTGAGTATCTACTAGTTGAGGGTTACTCACAACTTGTCCTTACCGGTGGCACGGTATTGAATCCCTTCTAATTAGGGTTACAAACTTGAACCCAACTTAGCATATTGCTTTATTTAGGGATAGTTCAGTCTTAGTAATAGAACTTAGATAGTTCTACAAAATTTAGAACTGTTAGATACAGTCAACTCAGATAGTTCTACAAAATTTAGAACTGTTAGATACAGTCAACTCATAATAGTAAAAAACTCTCCTAGTTCTATCAGAACCTAGACTGTCAGATACAGTTGCTCAGTACCAATTATTTATAATTCATGTTATTAGTATTTAGACTCAGTAGTTAGCATCATCACAAATTTAGTTACAGTTTATTATTTATGAATGTGTTCTCACGTTCATGTTATATAGTCAGTTAGCATTATTCATGTATTAAAACCTATGCATACCAGTACATTCAATTATACTGATGCATTTGCGCTATCGTATTTTATACCATAGGTCAAGAAGCACGAGTTCCAGACCATTAGTAATACTCTAAATTTTACAAGCCAGATTTAGTTATGAGACCTCATTATTTGAGGATGATATTATTATTTATTTCATTAATTCAGCTTAGCTTTTAGTAGATGGAGTTAGTTGGGGATATGTCCTATCAACTTCTTACTCAGATAGTTCAGTAAGTTAGAGGCTTTTCAAACTACAGTATGTTCAGACAGTTTATTTTAGTTCATATTTTGGTATTGATATACTTTACTCTCAGATATTATGTTTTATCCGTTTTGAACCTTATGGCATGTTTCAGTCTATCATTTCTACATTTTACATGATGTTATTTAGTATTTAGGTACAAATATCAGCTATGGGTTAGCTTGTGGTCTTTCGGGGCCATAAGCACCATGAAGCATTTCGGGTACCATTTTTGAGGCGTTACAAACTTGGTATCAGAACCTAAGGTTCAATAAGGTCCTAGGAAGTCTAAAAGTTGCATCTAGTTGATTCTTGTACTTGAGTGTATTTTACGCCACACTTATGTGCAGGAGGCTAAAAGATGTTTAGGAATAATTTCTGATTTTTTAGTATTCATGTCGTGCCTGTGAGCATTATCTCAAGTTAATCTTTCAGTTTAATCCCTTTCTCTTCAGTTTAGAGAACATGCCTCCAAAGAAGAGAACTGGGAATCAGTCAGCCCCTCAGCCCGAAGATCCTTTGGGCGAGCATGTCTCGTATGCAAAGTTCAGAGCTGCATTCACTTCTCTTGCTCAGCCAGTTGCTGTTTAGAATGAACGACAAGCTATCGTTCCACCCAACCCAGTGGCTAATTCAGCTATAGCCAGGATTCGGGACTTCACCCGAATGAATCCTCCATTCTTTTTTAGTTTTAAGTCAGAAGAGGATCCTCAAAAATTCCTTGACCAGGTTTAGAAGAGTATCCTCAGAAATCCTCCATTCCTTTTTAGGTTTAAGTCAGAAGAGGATCCTCAGCTATTGAGAGTGTTGAGCTAGCTATATGTATCAGTTGCAAGATGTTTCTCACACTTGGTTCAAGCAGTGTAAGTTAGAGAGGTCAGTTGATGCAGGATCCGTAGAATGGGAGGAGTTTTTCACTTCATTCTTAGATAGATTCTTTCTCTTATAGCTGAGAGAAGCTAAGGTGTTAGAATTTATCAACCTCACGTAGGGCAACATGACAGTGAAAGAGTATTCTTTTAAGTTTATTTAATTAGCCAGATATGCTCCTTATGTGGTTGTATATAGCAAGGCCAAGATGAGTAAGTTTGTTTCTAGGGTAAAGTCAGTGTGGTCAATGAGTTTAGGTCTGCAATATTGAATAGTGACATGAACATAGCAAGACTTATGAATCATGCTCAATAGATAGAAGAGCAAAACATTAAGATGAGGGAGAAGCAGAATAAGAGAGAAAAGGCATATAGCTTCAACTTTGATCAGCCTAAGTCAGAGGGAGAAAACCGTTCTTAGTTTCATCCTAAGTCATTAGTTCCAGCCCCTTCTTCAGGCAGTGCTCCAGCTCCTAAGTCCAGGGATGGTAATAGAGATAGGTCACTAGGCTCTAATTCTCATAGCAGCGTTAGCAATGCTTAAACTAATCCTCTTTGTCAGACTTATGGAAAACACCATCAGGGTATTTATAGAGCTGGCAGTGATATTCATTTCAGATATGGCAAGCCAGGATACAGAGTCAGAGATTATTCTCAGATAAGTTCCCAGAGTCAGCAGAACTATTTCTCAACTTAGTCTGGTCGCTCAAATCAGCAGGGTGCCAGTTCTAGTGGTACTAGTGGGAAATACCTAAATAGACTTTATGCTCTCTAGTCCCATCAAGATAAGGAAAATTCTCCTAATATGGTTACTGGTATGTTACAAATTTTTCACTTGCATGTTTATTCTTTGCTTGATCTAGGAGCTTCCTTGTCTTTCGTTACTCCTTATACAATATTTGATTTTGGAGTAAGTCTCGAGATTCGATAAGAGCCTTTCTCAATCTCTACCCCAGTGGGTAAATCCATTATAGCCCGACGGGTATATAGGAACTGTCCGATTATGATATTTCAAAAAGTCACTTCAGCGGATTTAGTCTAATTAAAGATGACTGATTTGATGTCATTCTTGGCATGGATTGGCTTCATTCCTGCTATACCACATTCGACTGCAAAAATGCAATTGTCCAGTTTTAGTTTTCAAATGAACCCGTCCTAAAGTGGAAGGATAATACTTCAGCTTTCAGAGGCCAGCTTATTTCCTACCTTTGAATATAAAAAATGATATCTTAGGGATATGTCTATCACTTTGTTCAAGTTAAGGACTCTAGTTCTGAAACTCCTAACCTTGAATCAGTCCCATTCATGAATGAATATTAAGATGTCTTTCCCGAAGATCTTTTAGGAATTTCTCCCGAAAGGAAAATAAACTTCCACATTGATCTTCTTCTAAATACTCAGCCTATATCTATTCCTCCATACAGAATGGAAGCAGTAAAACTCAGAGAATTAAAAGAACAGTTGAAGGACCTCTTAGATAAGGGATTCATCAGACCCAGTGTTTTTTCGTAGGGTGTAATAGTCTTATTCATGTGAAATAAAGATGGTTCTCTCAGAATGTGCATTGATTACTATCAGCTCAATCAAGTCATGGTCAAGAACAAGTATCCTTACCCAGAATCGATGACTTGTTTGACCAACTTCAGGGTGCCAGCTATTTCTCGAAGATAGACCTCAGATCAGGCTTTCATTAGCTCATAGTCAGAGAATGTGACATACCAAAAATAGCCTTCCGTACATGGTATGGTCACTTTAAATTCCTAATCATGTCCATTAGTCTTACCAATGCCCCAACAACTTTTATAGACTTGATGAACCGTATGTTCAAGCAGTACTTGGACATGTTCATCATAGTCTTCATAGATGAAATCCTTTTCTATTCCCATAGTGGGCGTGATCCTGCAGACCATCTCAGAATCATGCTTTAGACTCTCTGAGATCATCAATTGTTTACCAAATTCAGTAACTGCAAATTTTGGCTAAGGTCAGTAGCATTACTTGGTCATATCATTTTTGGTGATGGCATTAGGGTTGATCCTCAAAATACCAAAGTAGTAAGAAACTGGCCCAGATCTGTCTCTTCATCAGTTTTCAGGAGTTTCTTGGGTTTGGCTGGCTATTACAAATAATTTTTTGAGGGATTTTTTTCTATTGCATCCCCTATGTCCAGATTGACTCAGAAGAAAGTGAAGTTTCAATGGTCAGATCCTTGCGAGAAGAGTATTCAGGAGTTGAAGAATTGACGCACCTTAGCTCAAGTCTTAGCTCTTCGCGATAGTTCAGATGGTTTTATGGTGTACAGTGATGCCTCCAGAGTAGGTTTAGGTTGTGTACTCATGTACCATATTTAGTTCATATCCTACGCCTCCAGACAACTTAAACCCCATGAGAAAAATTATTCGACTCATAATTTGAGTTAGCAGCCATAGATTTGTTCCTAGATCATAAGAGCCTTCAGTATGTTTTTTTTTCTCAAAAAGATCTCAATCTTCATCAGAGAAGGTTGTTAGATTTCTTGAAAGATTATGAAATGAGTGTCCTTTATCATTTGGGCAAGGCCAATATAATGGTTGATGCTCTCAATAGACTGTCTATGGGTAGTGTTGCTCATGTTAAGAGTAGTTAGAAGAAGTTAGCTCAAGAAGTTCATCATCTTGCCCGACTAGGTGTCCGCCTAGTTGATTCAGCCGAGGGTAATATATGGGTTCAGAGTAGTTCAAAATCATCTCTTGTTTCGGAGGTGAAAGAAAATTAGGATAGAGATCCCAGTCTTGTCAAGTGAAAAGAGTCAGTCAAGGATCATAAACTAGAGGTTTTCTCTCAAGGGGGAGATGATGTTTTGAATTGTCAGGGTCATCTCTGTGTGCCAGGTGTAGATGAATTAAGGCAAAGAATTCTTGAAGAAGGTCATGGTGCGCGCTACTCTATTCATCCAGCGACCACTAAGATGTACCATAACTTATGGACGATCTATTGGTGGAGTGGGATGATGAGAGATATTGTAGAGTTTGTGGCTAAGTGCTCTACATGTTAGTAGGTTAAGATAGAGCATCAGAAACCTAGTGGGTCCATACAGGAGTTCAATATTCCTACTTGGAAGTGAGAAAAAAGTGAACATGGACTTTATGATAGGTTTTCCTCGTACTTGTCATCAGTATAATTCAGTTTGGGTCATTGTAGACAAGATGAACAAATCAGCTCATTTTATTCCAGTCCATACCTTTTATTCGGATGAGGATTAGGCCAAAATCTACATCAGAGAGTTGGTCAGGTGACACGATATTTCATTATCTATTATCTCAGACAGAGGTACCCAGTTTACCTCTTATTTCTGGAAAGCATTCCGAAAGGGTCTTGGTACCCAAGTTCATCTCAGTACAACCTTCTATCCTTAGACTAATGGTCAAGAAGAAAGGACCATAAAGACTTTAGAAGATATGCTAAGGGTGTGTGCAATTGATTTCAAGTATAGTTGAGATGACCCCTTTCTTTTGATTGAGTTTTTATACAACAACAGCTATCATTCTAGTATTCGGATGGCTCCAATCTAAGTTCTCTATGGTAGGAGATGTTGATCTCTAATTGGTTGGGTCAAAATTAGTGAGGCCCTAGTCCTAGGGACTGACTTTGTATTCGATGCCTTAGAAAAAGTCCAGTTGATCAGAGAAAGACTCTGGGTTGCCCAGAGCCAAAAGAAGTCTTATGTAGATATACACAGAAAGGGCCTCAAGTTCAAGATTGGTGATTATGTTTATTTAAAGATCTCTCCCATGAAGGGAGTGAATTGGTTCGACAAGAAGAGAAAGCTTAGTCTCCAATATGTCGGTCCTTTCAAAATTCTCAGTCCCTTCGATAAGTTAGCTTATGAATTCGAATTGCCTTCAGATCTAGCCTCAGTTTATCCAGTCTTCCATGTCTCTTTGTTCTAGAAGTGCATAGGTGACCTAGCAGTTGTAGTCCATATTCAGAGCATAGATGTTCAGAACGGCCTCTCTTATGAAGAGATTCTAATCGAAATTCTTGACTATCATACTCGTAGACTGAAGAACAAAGAAGTCCCTCTAGTCAAAGTTCTTTGGCGGAATTAGTCTGTTGATGGAGTTACTTGCGAAGCAGAAGCAGACATGCGAACCAAGTACTCTTACCTATTCTCCGTAAAATCAAATCTAGCTCAAGGTAACAGTTCTCCTTAAGCTTTTAAGTTTCATGTTCATATTTCAGTTACAACTTGATATCAAGTTCATGCTCAGAATTCCATCATAAACTTGGTATTAAATACCATTGCATATTCAGTCATACAATCATGTATCAGTTTAGTCTTATAATCATGCATCAGATATGCATTCTCATTCTGTGAAACTCAGTTCAACATAACACTCAGTCATACATTCATGAATTAGTTACACACACATCAGATATGCATTCTCAGTATGGTGTATTTAGTTATTAGTAGTGTTAGTCATGAAATCATGTTTCAGTTGCTCAAATTCAGTATGTACGTCATTTTATCTCTTCTCCCCTCTTAGTCAGTCTTATTCGAGGATGAATGTTCTCAAGGGGGAGGTATTGTAAGACCTCACAAAACTTCTGAGCTTTATTCAGTTCTTTAAGCTTGTCAAGGGGTCCAAGACTTAGAAAATTCTAACCAAGTTCCCAGACTTCGCCTATTTTATCCTTCAAAAGTTGTCAATCTAATCTTGCTCAAAAGTTGGAAATCTCATCTTGCCATCTTAATGTCCTTTAATGGCTCGTATTTTCATTAATTTATAATCAGGAATGTCAATAGGTGTTCCCAGACATGTTTTGGATTTTTTGGAACATATTTAGATCATGTTCGAAGTCCTAAAATAGTGGACCAATGCGATCTTAGCGCGCTGCATCACTAATCGTATTGTTCAATATTTGTGCATGCAACCAGAGCCAAAACTTTTAAGGCTTGACACGATTATGGCATAATGCGTCGAGTATCACATCGCAGCCATCAATGCAACACATCGCTTGTAGCGTCGGCATTTAGTTTTTAGTCATTAAATGACCGCATCCTCAAGGGAAAAAGGGTCAATTTCCCACCCCTATATAAGTCACAAATATGTAATTCCACCCTAGTTCACCCAAATTATAGTGGTTTCTCTCTCAAATCCATCAAGAACAAGCTTAGGGTTTCTAATTAAGGATCCAATTTCAAGAATTTCACTATTTATTTTCAAGAATCTTCCATCCATGGTATGCATAGTGTTAATTTATGCATTTCTTTCAGCTATAAAGCTTAAGAACCCAATTTCAAATTATAAATCATGATGTTTATATGTGGGTTGTTTTGTAACCATGTTTATCTTGTTGTACGATTCCCAAGTTAGAATCTTTACATGTTTTTCCTGAAACTACATTAGCATGCAAGTTGAAATCCATGAATGGAGTTGTTCATAATCTGTAATTTAATGATTTCACCTATGCCCTAAGTTGTGCATGTAAGGTATTTGATAAAATGCCTAATAGGATAGAAATTGTGTATTATAGCTCAATTGTAACCTATATGATAAATGCATATCTTACCCTTATGTTTAAATGACTCCCATGCTATTGATGTGCTATGTAGATGTTTGTTTGAATGCTCATGATGTTAGAATATGAAATTATAATTCTTATTATATACATTCCTACCATGTACAAGTTTATGATAACCATGTGCTTCATGAAATCCCCAACTTATTATATTATGGATTGTTGATGTTGGTTATGTATTCAAGAACATCATGCCTTGTCAGTTTCCTTCTATCGAGACCTGGTGTACTTGTACCCGACAACTTAGGTGTGTGCCTAGAGCCAGTGTTATGTTTTCATGATACTCTCAGTCAAGCCATGGTCAATAAAACTCAGTAAGTCATGTGACTCAGGAAAGCTCAGTAATTTAGTAATCAGTAGTAGTATTCTGCAAATCAATGGAACTGAGTTAACTCAGTCTAGTTTAGCTTAGTTAATCATGTTCAGCATCTATTCAGATGGGAGTTGGATTTAGCACCGAGTGAACCCAAGGAAGGGAACTCACCTGCTTGTAGAAGGTGTGATTCTTAGAAGGAATCTTTGCATTCCAAAACTATGTAGCTAGCATAGATTGAGACATCTAACCTACCAGTTGAGGGTTCCCATAGTTCTCATTTGAGTACCTTCCAGTTGAGGGTCAGTCAAAGCTTGTCCTTATAAGTGGCACTGTATTGACCCCCTTCTAATTGGGGTTACAGATTGGACCCCAACTCAGCTATATTGCTTTATTTGGGGCAAGTCAGTTAGATGACTACTTCCCATAGTTACAGTTTCAGTCTCAGTATTAGTAATAGAACTCAAATAGTTCTACAGAATTTAGGACTGTCAAATACAGTCAACTTAGAATAGTACGGAGCTTAGCTAGTTCCATCAGAACCTAGATTATCAGATACAGTCGCTCACTATCTATTATTAGTAACTCATGTTATCAGTATTCAGACTTAGTAGTCGGTATCATCAAAAATTTAGTTACAGTCATTTATTCATGCATGTATTCTCATGTTTATGTTATATAGTCAGTTAGCATTGTTAATGCATTTGAACCCTCAATATTCAGCCAACGTTACATGTATACTTGTTTATTCAATCATAGTGATGCATTTGCGCTGTGGCGTTTATATCATAGGTCTAGAAGCACGAGTTTCAGAGCATCAATAGAACTCTAAATTTTTGCAGCCAGATTTAGCAGTGAGTCCATATCATTCGATGATGATATTATTATTTATTTCTTTAATTTAGTTTAGCTTTTAGTAGATGGAGTTTGTTGGGGACATATCCCATCAACTCCTTATTTAGACATTTCAGTTAGTTAAAGGATTTTCAGACTACAGTATGTTCAGATAGTTTATTTCAATTCATGTTTTGGTATTGATATACCGTACTCTTAGATATTATGTTTTGTCTACTTTAAACCTTATGGCATGTTTCAGTTCATTATTTCCGCATTTTACATAATGTTATACAGTATTTGGGTACAAATTTCAGTCACGGGTTAGCTTGTGGTCCTTCGAGGTCTTGAGCATTGTGTAGCATTCTGGGTACCAGATTTGTCACATTACAAAGTACGACTCATATTCCATTAATTTATGAATTCCATTCTAAGTCAAACAACTCATAACTCAAGTACTCATGTTTTATAGAATGTTTAGTTCCAGGTACTTATGATATATTCTTAGTGACTAGTGAAAACACACTACGTCCTATATGCTCTTATATAATATCTCTTGAATGAGTTTATTCCAATTATATTTACTCCTTAGGCCTCAATTATGTGATGAATTTATGAAAATCCTTAAGTCAAAGATTTCACAGTGTCCTTCATATACCAAACCCTCATGTTTTAGTTCTTCAGTGCCACTTCTTATGCTTTGATATTGATGTTGTTGGCAGTTGAGTGATAGGCTTGAATTATTTGTTGATATACCTTCAGATGATGACTTATAGTGGTTAGTGACTCTTCGACTAGTGTTTAAGTTAATTGTTTGAGCTTGCAAGAACAAGTATATCTTTGAGGGTAATAGCTCCAAGTGAATATAGAATGTAGTATTTTCGTGGTTAGGACTAGTTTAATCCTTTAAGTGGTGGAGCCTTGTATCTCAGAGTTAATATTAGATAGAGTGAGAGCATTCAGTTAGGCTAGACATAACTTTTAGTAGTCATATGTAGTTTACCCATAAGAAAGTTAGAAGTTTCAGCTAGCTAAGGGTTGTATTTCCATAGGAAGGAATCATGGATGAGAAATATTGCTAAGTTAGAAGTTTGTCAGTATTTTTTCTAAAATCATAGTGTTCCTTTCCTTACTTTTGACCTAAGATACTTTTGTTTCATGATAGGTAGCTTTAGAACAATGATATCTCATGTTCAACTCTAAGTCCTTCCTATTCTATGATCTTAGACTAGAAGACTTAGATACTTAAACTATGTTATAATCCTTATTCAGATATCTAATTCAGATCATTACCAAAATTCTTTGCTCCTTCATGCTATTAGAATTTCTGACAAGGAGTGTTGAAGGTAACAAATATGCTTTTTCCAGAGGCTCTTAGAAATGTCATGTTATTAGATATCACTTTACAGTTCTAAATATCCATTTATGCCAGGAATACTTCAGTTAAGTTATAAACTTTTAGTATGAGTCAATCTATATTGCCAATAATTCAGTTTAACAATCAGACATGTAAGCTCCTGTACTTTTCAATCTTTTCATCTAGTCTTACTAGCCAAAGTTTCATGAATATACCTATTCCATGAGGTTATTTATTTACATTCATTCTAATTGTAAATTCATTTGTCCTTACTCCTAGTCTAAATCAATCCCAACCATAAAAGATATTTAGATTTAGTTTGTTATCCAACTTCAAAATTCAGCCAGACAGTACTAGTGAGTTCCCTATTTTTCAAATTATTCAAAGGTTTAGTTGAAAATTTAATCATCATGTCCATTTTTAGCTCTTTGATTTCTATGTCAGGGATAATAATTCTTTCTCTGTTCTTTTAGCCAATCCGGTCTTTATTAAAGAACAAATGATCCCAAGGGAGAGATACATAACACCCCCAAAATCCTAGACAATATTATAACCATGGTTCAAGTATATGAAAAATCAAAAATCATGTTTTGGTAGTTTTATTAGTGATTCAAATGCATATTAAGGTCACAAATATCTCCTATCCTAAAGATAAGTAAACCATACCTTAGCAATTTAATTGTCGGGAATAATATAACTATAGTCATCTTCAAACGAGCATAATTTTTGTATTTCTAAGAATTTTTAAGCTCAAAACCCACCATCATATAGAAAATTGTATTATCTTTGAAATTCCATAAATTTGTCCTTAATCTGATATTGGAGTAAAATGTCGTGGCCAAATTACTGAAGCACTGTCAAAGCTGCTAGTGACAACAACTCATCAGACAAAACAGGTCGTCAGGGGGAGTCGTTGCCATGGAAGGAGGGACCAAATTTTGATCCTCTAACTGTGACTCAAGAAATGAATCATGGCCAGACATAACAAGTAATTTCCAGAGTTATCAGGACTGCTTTCAAGAGTTTTCCAGACTATTTTAAGGGGTGTTTTGGTCTCTTTCCACTCTCTTAACCCCAAAACTACATCTTTTAAGCTATTGTAAGGTTGAATATAAAGCCTAAAAAATACTGCATCCCTAATTCTCAATGCAACACATGAATAATTCAAGAAATAAGCAATTTTCCATTCCTCCAATGCAAGAAATTAGGGTTCTTTATCTCCAAGTTCTAATCCTCAAACCTTTAATTCAAGAATCAAAAGTAATCAGGTATGTCAGTATTCAATAAGGATATACTTTAATACTCATGCCTATATTATCAACCTATATGAGATTTATCACTTTTAAGACTATTAAGTACTCTTGATCATGAGTTTGTGGATTTCAATCCATATTAGTCAACAAACCATGTTTTCTAATACAATTTAGCATTTTTGCATAATTAAAATATGAACCCTTGGTATGTTGGTGATTAATGATTTTAGACTTGCTATGAAATTTTCTATTATATTCAGATCATAGAATTTCTACTATTTAGTCACATTATTTAGAGTGATGGGATATGAACACCCGATACCTAGGGATTGATGTACATATCACTATACATTCTTGAGAACTTCAGATTATCCATTTTGAATAATTTTGGAATGTAATTATGATGAGCTATACATTTTTCAGTGTCATTCAATTGGGAGTAGAACTTATCACTGAGTGAATGCATGGATGATGGCTTACCCATCAGTTGAGGACTGAGACCTTTAGTAGAAGTCCCTAAGTTTAAAAACTAAGGTACCATCATAGGTTATGAGGGTTCACACACCAGTTGAGGACTGGCACTCTAGTCCTTTGGGAAATCAATTTAGTGGATCCACACTAGCTAGTGTGGGTACCCGTGACATGGTACTAGAACCCTTCCAACTGGAGTTATAGGTTGTACCCCGATTTGCTCAGATTGGGGTATGCAGTTATTGTTAGCTCCCATAGTTCCCAATATATGTTTCAACTTCAAATTATGCATGGACCGATATTTATTTATTCAGTTTCATTTAGTACATGTTTATACTTGGTCATTGAATCAGTTCACATCGTACAATTTCAGACCAAGTATTCATACATGACCCTTAGTATAGTTTTACAACATATTCAGCCGTAACTTGAGACTAAATATATTAGTCATGCTTCTACTGCTTCCCTGTTTACAAAAATGTTTTAACTTGTGTTTTAGAAATTTCACTTACTCTTACAAATTTTATGGACATGTATGTTTTAAATGCATATTTCAGCAAATGGCTTATGTATTTAGTTTTAAAGCATGTTTTATGTTTTTTCATAACTAGTTCATATCTCACAACTCAATACATTCGAAAGTCTTAATCACATACCTCTTCTACCTATATTTTTCATGTTATGTAAATTCAGGTGCTTACTCTCAAATCATAATCAGGTAGAGCATAGAATTTAGCCAACATGTGATGAGTTCTTTTATTTTTAGGACTCAACTTAGTTGTAGTTCTTTTACTTTTTTTTATAAGTATTTATTGATTTTTGATAGTTAGGGACATGTCTTGACTACCTATAGTTAGTATTAGTAGAGGCTTTATAGATAGTCAGTTAGAGTTATAGTAATCAATTTTTTTCTTTTAAGAATACAAATTTTGTAAATAAACTTTCCAATAGTGAATATATTGAAACAACTTTTCTCATTATTATGTTTCTGCTCAGCCAATTTAGCTTTTATATATATTTTAATCAGTAGCTCAAACATTACGCTAGTATCATAGGTAAGCTTGGGATCACTTGTGGTTCTAAGAATCGTGTTACAACTAGGATATGGTCTCAGTTCATGAAATCGAAGGACGATCCGATCTCTATCTCCAAATCTCAAGGAACAAACTCTACAATTTTTATAAGCCTTCTATCAGGACCCAGAAACCAAGAGTAATAATGGCACTTTGATATATGCCTCATAATTTCACAAGTTTTTACATTCATCGTTCAATAATAACTATTTACTAAATGAAAATAACTCATATTTATAGTCCAGGCTAAGTTATTACATTGTATGGGCAAAAAAATGACCCATTTAGGAAAGACAAAAAATATAAATGCCCATTAAGCACATTCTTAAGCATATGGGGTTTATATGGGGTACATCCTAAGGGTATAATTGGATGTTTTGACCAGTTCAAGAGGATATAGAGTGGGTTGGGTGCACCTCCAAAGTGGATGGGGCGCATGTCCTCTTTTGAGGACTTTCTAGCCCCATTTTGCCTTCCCTTGGCATTTATAACATCCCTTGAGCCTCCTTGATCATTGTAATCATCCAAATGGATTCCTTTTGGTAGCCATCAAGAAGTTATCAGGTGTTCCTTGACCCATAAGCATCCTCTCAAGCAATCTGGAGGCTTGTTGGATTATATTATTCTATCCTTCTTGAAGAAGATTCGTCCTCAAATTTACAACCTTTAAACACAAGAGAAGAAAACACAACCAATATTTTATCATGGCACGAGGGTTAGCACAAGGGTTAAAATCAAAATATCTACGCCAAGGGGACACCCATTTCATATATAACCAAACATCCTTAAAGACAATAGAAGAGAAATCAACATATAGTGTGCAAAGGAGTTGACTATGATAAGTATTAACAAATACTCCTAAGTTAGTTCCAATAATAATGTTACCAAAAAATCATCACATGTTGGAACAACTTAGGGTAGAATCAAGAAGACATTAAGGTGTAGATTACTCTTTCTTTCATACAAAACCATGTTTACACCTAAGAGATACTTAGCACCAACATAGTTATGCTCACAAATGAATAAAATTAAATGACAAGAGCTATGATTACTTAAGGTGCTACCAAGAATAAGATCACATAAAGGTAAGAACAACAAATTAAGCACCTCACATTTCTTTCATGTGAACAACTTTCCAAGAAAGAGCTCACTTGTGTATCCACATAAGTGTGACAATAAACAAGAGTTATTTATCAAGTGGGAACCATAGACTCTTCACAGAACAATATATAGATTTGCCATCCGGGTTTGGGAGGACACATATTTTATACACATTCAAGTCATTCTAAAAGACATCAATACCATCTAGATAGGGTTTTAAATCAAATATCTTTATAACATTTTCTACCTTAGGGTAAGTGTCATCATAATTCTAAGAAAAGCTATAAATAAGAGGGGATAGGTATATAACTTTGGAGCTAAGCCTTTAACTTACTCTCTTTCCTTCTAAGCTTGCACCATGTGGACTTGTTCTCTTATGCATCAACTTGGAAGTTGGCAAAATACTAGTGAATAACAAGGGCTTGGGTTTGTCGCTAAGCTCTCCTTATTGATCCCAAAGCTACTTATCTTCACCATTCATATCCCTCCTTATCATGAGGTTTAGATTTATGACCTTTTCATTTTAAGCCAAACATCTTCATTGGAAACTATCATCATCAATCCACAAGGTACATTAAAGTTCCCTTCAATTTCCACTAGTTCTCTTTTACATCCAAGGTTATCATCCTCTTGAGGTTTTTCCTGACCACTATCATTTTTGGTCACCGTATCTCCAACAATGTAAGGATTACAATCCACCAACACTATGTTCCTTTGATTAGGATATTCCCTATCTTTATAACCCAATCCTTGATATTAAAGCAAACAATACCTTCAGAATTAGGATTAGAAGATGGATTACCTTTATTCCTTGGGGAAACTTTGTTTTGCCTTTCCAATGGGCTTCTTCTCTAAGGATTTGTTGAAATATTTGTTCTTGTTCCATCCGGAGAAAGTAGAAGAATTATACCTTTATTGAAGGACATTTTTGCATTATTGTTCTTTTCAACCTCAATGGATGCTTCAACAAGATCTTCTATCCGATCATACTTGTGGAAAACTAGTTGAGAAGCAACTTTATAATCTAATCAACCTTTGAATCAAGCCATACAATAATTTTGGGGTTCAACAATCTCAAGATGAAGGATCATGTTTTGAAACTCCTCATAATAGTCTTTCATATCTCTACGTCTTTATCTGATATTGTAGAGCCTTATTAATTACTCCTGCTTGAACATTTTTATCACATACCTCTCTCTCATGAGTGCCTTTAATTTATCCTAATCTGGAAGGTTGGGATTACCATTTCTTTCTCTTTGCACCAATTTAGTCTCCCAACAAGTAGAAGCATACACTCCAAGTTGCACGATTACATGGGCGACTTTCTTATGTTTGGTTAACTCATTGAGTTGGAAGATCCTATTGCATTATATTTCCCAATCAAGGTAGATTAATCGATCACTAGTTACTTTGAAGTTAAGAATAGTGATCTTGATTGAGTTAAGACCTATGTCTCGACCCATGTTACCCACTTCATTCCATTGATGATCTTTTTAAACTCTGGGATGGTTTCCTAAGTTTTCTATTCCATGTGGAATCATACCAGTTCTTCCTCCGCATTCTCTATGTTCTCCCTCATGAACTCCTCTTCTAGTTCTTAAAAATTCCATAAAGAGATCTACTTCATCTAACTCTTCACCTCTTTCATATTATTTCTCACCTCCCTTATTCTTAATTTGAATTGGTTGACTGAGGTTAGCTGGGATTTGAGGTGGTTGTTCTTGGTTAAGTGGGGCTTTAGGTAGTTCTTAGGGTATTTGGAAGTGGGGTTCTTGGTATTATAGAGCTCCTTGACAGGCTTGACTAAATTGGGGTTGAAGTGGACAAATGAGATTTTAGTTATTTGGTTAAGTAGTGACTTGGATGATGGGCTTATGTATTTGCCTCGGAAGATTAAGCATTTGATAAAAAAATTCAAAAGTTATAGTAGTGGAGGTGTTAAGAGCATGTCCACTAGAGGAAGCATGATAGTTTTGAGGAGTTGAGTGGATGAAATCCAGATGAACTTCCAATCCATCCCCCTTGAGAGTGATATTTCCATGGCTTTCATTTTTTGAGTCATGGAGTCCATCCTGTAATACCCTAATTTTCTTAACCTAAATGACATGGTGCTCATGATCCCGAGGGACCACAAGTTAACCCATGACTGATATCTATACCTGTATACTGTATAATATATCATAAAATGCGGAAACATGAATACGAAAGGCCATAAGGTTCGAACTGAATAAACGTCTGATAACAAAATTTCTGAAAAAGGTATAACAATACCAAAAAAAGTCATAAATACTAAAAATAATGAGATCTGAATATCTAATCTGACATCTAGTCTGAAAGCCTCTAACTTAACTAAATAAGGAGTTGAAGAAACATGTCTCCAACTAACTTCATCTAGAAACTGAATAGTAAATGTAGCAATAATCATATCGTCCTCGAATATGAAGGACTCACTGCAAACTCTGAACACTGGAATACTACTGCTGATCTGGAGCTCGTGCCTCTGAACCTATAGTGTAACATAAGAAAAAGCACCATAGCGCAAATGCATCATTACGTCTGAATATACTGAGTATACGAGTGAGGTAGGCTAAATGTGAAGGGTTATATGCATGAACAATGCTAACTAATATGAATGTGAGAATACATACATGCATAAACAACTATAACTGAACTCGTGATGATGCTGACTACTGAGTCTGAATGATGACGACATGACTTTATTGTTACTGAGGTACTAAATAGATTATTGACTATTTTTGACAGTTCAAATTATAAAGAACTGGTTTGAATAACTGTGTCTAATAGTCCTGAAATTGAATACTAGTAACGTGAGCTATGACAACTGATATAGCTAATATAACTTTAATGATAGTACTAATCTATATAATCGATACTGAGCGACTGTATCAGACAGTCTAAGTTCTGATGGAACTATCTGAGTCCCGTTCTACTTGGAGTAACTAAATCTAAGATAAGTTCTATCTAGCGGGTGATCATAAGTATACTGATAATAAGGATGATTTGACTTAGTCTGAGATTAATCCTATCTAGCGGGTGATCTTTAAATCTAATAATTCTGATACTGATTAATGATAGTTGAGATCAGTCCTATCTAATGGCTGATCTTGAGTCTATTTACAATGATAAGCATTGACTGTATCTAACAGTACTAAATTTGTACTACTAAACTGAGTTGACTGTATCTAACAGTACTAAATGTGAGATGTGTTCATCTAGCCGACATGCCCCAAGCTAAACTAACTGGGGTCCAATCTCTGCCCTAACTGGAAGGGTGTTAGTACTGCACCACCAGTAAAGACATCGGCTGTGGAGTCAGTCCTAATCTAGCAGGTGAGTCCTGGGATCAGTCCTATACATATAAATGTGCTAACGGGTGACCCTGAGTTTGTCAGTCCTATCTAATGGGTGACATCTAATACCTACGCTAGCAACGAGTTCTTGAATTTAGGGATTACTTCTAGGGATGTCAGTCCTATTCTAGTTGGTGAGCCCCCATCCCTAGGTTTGCTTGGTGCTTAATCTTACTCTCATCTGAAAGACACTGAACGAAATAACAAAGATGAACTAAATAACTTAACTGAATTGATTTACTGAACTGATACTGATTAACAAAATTGATATTAGTGATATTATTTAGCAGAGCTAAAACTGAGTTTACTGGATTACGATGATGGACGAAATATAATGAGTTCTGAGGACTGATTAAGAGTACTGAAGTTACTGAGATTTACTGTGATTACTGAGGTTAATGAGCATTGAGATTACTGAGAATACTGAACTACTGAGATTACTGAGTTTTTCTAAGTCACATGACTGACTCATTTCTATAGATCATGGCTTGACTGAGAGTATCATGAAAACATGACATGGCTCTTGGCACACAACTATATTTTTCGGGTACAAGTACCTCCAGGACTCGATGGAAGGAAACTGACACACATGACTAACTTTATCATAAGAGTAGAGTCCATAATCCACAATATCACAAATAAGGGATTTCATACTAAGAATGATTCTCAACAATCTATTTCATGGAAGGGAATTTCATACAACATGTATATACTTGCATAGCTTGCAATATCATGCTCATTACATATTACAACCACAATCCATAATATCATAACTTGGGGAATTTCATGAAGTACATGGGTATTCTACATCTTGTACATGAGAGGGTTTTGCAAGTAAGCATAGCATAATTCCATAAGACTAGTTCATGAGTAATCCAAATGTGTTCACAAGACACATTATTAATATGGATGACATTGAATCATAGAGGCCTATCATGAATCCTTCACTTAGTCACAATTTAGCTATAATGCATGATTTCTAGTCTCTTAGGTATTTTATCAAACACCTTACATGCACTCTTTAAGGCATTGGTGTATTTTCAAACTTACACCACTTTAATCCACCCAAATTCATGGGTTCCAACTATATGATCACAATCTTCTTGGAAGTTCATCAAATTCCCACTCTATAACAAAAACCAGAAACAACATGATTTTGTTATCAAAGATTGATTCTTAAACTTCACAAATGAAAGGGGTCCATGGATAAACACTACACATACCTTAATGGTGATGAAATTGTTGAAAGATTGGACCTTCAAGCTTGATTATGCAACCCTAGTAGTTTTTCTCCTTCTTGTGCTCTTGGATAATGAACTTAAGATGTTAATAGGGTTTTAATGTGATTAGAAGATATAAATTTCGTGAGTTTAAGTATTAGGACGTGTAAGGAGTGTTAAAAGACTAAATTATCCTCAAAATAACTCATAAACTAAGTGGCTAAAATCATAAGTGTGCGTCGCACACCTCATCGCACATGCTAAGGTATGTGCCTCATATCCTATCACATAAGCTAAGGTGTGCATCGTACATGATATCTCACACTTGAGGGTGTGCGCCGCACAACCTGTTGCACACTTGTTCCAGTAGCCATGTGCGATTGTTTATGCGTCGCACTCCTAGTTTGTAGGGCCATAACTTATTGCTCGGGTGTCGAATTTTTATAAAATTGGAATCGTTGGAAAGCTAATTCGATTCTCTACAATTTGGTGGCTCTAAATCTGCCAAAACGCCATATATAAATCAAGTTATCCTCGTTCAAAGGTTACTCTTGTGGAATCACACCCTAAAACTTGATGGATCGAAAAGCTATTAGCTTGCCTTACTCTGAGTGACTCACATGAGCATGCTTAACACATCATAATCTATATTATCGCCAGGATACTCATTGTAAATTATGTACTCAAATATGAATCACAGGATATGAGGTTTCATACGTAGGAGAACTTATTCATTTCCTAGCTTGGGAACATACAGGGTATTACAATCCTTAGTTCCATATTAGCCACACTCCCTTCAAGAGATCCTAATCGGCTATCCATAACATTAACATTTTGTTTCACACTCAATATTAACTCCATTATAGCTTTCAAGTTTATCCCTCCCAAAGCACTTGGGGTAATCTTTTTCCGATGCCATTGTACCTAATAAAATAAATGATAAAACAAAAATAAAAACAAAAACAACAAACAAGTTAAAGTTAAGGAAATCAAACTCATAAGCTCTCAAAGTTCACACCATTAGTTTATCTCTCAATTGTGTTTGAAAGCGTTGATAAGTCATTTATACTCTAATAAGAATGCTTGGTACAAATTGTGGATGTGTTTCCAGTTAATGGGTAGTTTAAGAATAAAAGAAGAGATTTAAGAATCATGACATTGAAACTAAGAATCAAACCTTGAGCAACTATGTTCTTAAAGTATTGAGATGTGTTTTAGACCTTGAATTGATGTTGGAGAAGTGTTGGAATGCGTTTGGGATGCATTTAGGGATGCTTTGCTTTCAATTGGAGTGTTATACATTTGAGGGCTATGCTGGGGGTTGCTGCAGCATATGGGGTGCAGGTTGAAAGCAAATTAGGACTTTCTACTTGTTATGTATGAGTTGGACCTACTGGAGAAGATCAAGAGAACCTTGGGTGCAGATGAAAGGGAGGTTACCCGCCCCTCTCTCTTGAAATGGCCCTTTTGCCCGCTAAATGGTCCCCCATTGTACTCTCTTGTGGAATATCCTTTTGAATCTTCTTTTATGATTTAGCAAAAACACTTTTTCCAAACTTTTCTTCCTTCTTTTTTGGATCAAACATCCTCTTTTGATAAATCTTTCAACTTGAAGATTTGAATTCCTCCAAGAACACCAAGAACACTAACTTTTTCACCGAAGCTTGGCATAAGATGAAATTTTGAACGTAAGCACTTTTTAAAGTTCTAAAATCATTTCCAACATCATGTTGCCCGATTTCTCAACAAATTTTTCAAGAATTTTTGGTCCTATTCACTTTCTTCAAGTTCAAGCACTCAATAATGGTATCTAACTCAACTTTACTTTGATTTGGCTCAAATTTGCAACCTAGACTCCTGTAGTGTTAGAGAACATGAATCTAACACTAGAAACACAAGAAAAATACAAAATCAAAAATTCAAAAAGTTGACCTAGGGATAAAAACATGAATAGTGACTTTTTTTGGGATTTTCAATTTGGCACTTATTTTTTTGTGGATTTTCAAGATAACAAACCCAAGATTGACTTTGTAGGAACAAAATCCATCTCGAATCTGTTATGAAATGATATATGCCTCACACTTTCACAAGATCTTGCATTCATAATTCATCAATAACTACTTAATGAAAAAGAAGTCCTATTTATAGTCTAGGCTAAGTTATTACCTCATATGGGCCCAAAAGTGACCTATTTAGGCAACACATAAACATAGAGGCCCATTAAGCACGTGCTTAAGTAGATGGGGCGTATCCCAAAGGTATAGTGGCCTGTTTTGACCTGCTCTAGCGGATCTAGGGCGGGTTGGATGCACGTCTAAAGTGGATGGGGAGCATGTCCTCTTTTGGGGGCATTCTAGCCCCGTTTTACCCTCCTTTTCCCTTTCTAACGTCTCTTGAGCCTCCTTGATCATCATAATTTTGCAATGGCCTTTGATATCCATCAAGAAGTCATCAAGTTTCTCTTGACCCATAAGCATCCTCTCTAGAAAGTTGGAGGCAATTTGGATTGTATCACAGTTATCGCGGAAAGCCTTGACAAGTAAGCCTCTCACCCAAACTGATATAAAAAGAAAATCATTATTAGAGACCCAAGGCAAGGCTTTTAGAGAGAAGCTAAACCACACAAACATTATGATAGCGGAAAAACACAATCAAGATCCTAAACCAAAATCCCAAAACTGGTGTCACAGTGAAAGAACCAATGAATACAACTTGATGTCAAAATATACATTGGATATCAGAAAAGAAACAAACTTTGTCTCTGAATACAATAATACATAGTCCATATAAGAAAATTATAGTGGTCAACTCCAGATGCATAGATCAACTGCTACCTCAAATAGACTCCAAGTATCGTCTAAATAAACTATTATGCGGCGCACTCATACCTGGATATACACCAAAAGGGAAAAGTAGGGTTGTGTATGGTCCACATCTATTCAGTAGGCATCGTAGGCGAACTGAGTAAAGTAGAAAATAAATTGTATAAGCACAAAGTATTAGCGAACCACTTACAATCAGAAAATATCCCAAATGGTAGCCACACTGTTTACACTAATAATTCTACTATATATATATATATCACAAATGCTAAATACAATAAAGAAAAACAAATATGTGCATATACCAGGTACAAGTTGGGGAAAGGAATACAAATGGAAAGATATCGCATAAAAATCAAAAACACAACATAGAATAACCATAATATATATAGAATGCAATAAAGATTATGATGGATGAGGTCGTCGCACAACCTATATATACACCTACCGAGCTGTTCTCCCAAGGTAAGACCAATGGGGGTTCGTTAACTTACATAACACCAATATCCAATACCAATATCTATAAATCCTTTTCAACACGTACATCTGTAAAGGGTTTTTAAAGATGTCATATTTTTTGTAAAAAAAGCCAGTGTTTCCAGTATTTCCATGGTGGTATCAATGTTTCATGAATGAATATAATATGAGGATGCAATGCTCACAACCAACCAAAAAGAGAATATCCAATATCTAACTAATATACAAACTATGTTAAAAAAAATCCACTCAAATCCACCAACTATCCATGATCCCATATAATTCATAACCATTAAGTGAAATATGCAAAAAAAATGTCATTGATGATAAATAATCCAAAAATCTAGGCTTTTTCTACCAAAAAGAGTGAAATCAAGCATACATATATCAATACCAAATCAACAACATCATACAAGACACAACATAGTCACATATAGCAAATAATATCAAAGCCACCAAATATTATCCATATAGGCCCCTCACAGAAAAATAAGTGACCTAAACACAATTTTCAAGAACAACCCCATACCCCATAAGATGCATTTATATTATTAGTAATTATCCAACACAGTCTGAAGAAAGTTAATCCATACCCTACCTCAAATGTCAAAATTAGAATAATTAAGCTTTTACCACCGAGATATTTACCTCATGCATGGACACACAATCTGCTAAAACACACCAATAAAGAATCTATGCATCAAAAGAAAGCCAATAATTCCCATATTGCCCACTTCTAAATTGGGGTTAACATGGACCCCAAAAATGGGTTTTGAAAAAAGGGTAAAATTAGAATTCTAGTCTAAAAACATATTTTCTAAGATTACAGAAACTCATAGTATAAAACCCAAGTGAAAATGGGTTTAAATTGGGCTTTGAATCAAAGAAATACTAATTTTGGCCTTTTGCGCTAAAACCCCCAAATTCCACCTTTAAATTCGAGTTTAAACAAGATTAAAATGATAAAAATGAAAGGAAAATAATTTTAATAGGGATTTGAAGCTTCCCCAAGCTTAAGAATGAAAGAAAATGCTCAAAAACTTGAATCCCAAGATCTAAGTATCAAAATGGAGTAAGAATCTCGAAAATGGGAAAATAATTCACCCAGGCTTCGCCTAAGCCGCTACTGGATTGCTTAGGCAGCTATTGCTTAAGAGGCAAGGCATATCTTAAGATAAGCCCAGCTTATCGTGAAAGAAACTAGGATGTTTCTTAAGAAATAGGCATCTGGCATGTGAGTCTCGCTTAAGACACTAGGCCATCGCTTCAGCGACAATTACTTAAGAGAGCCTGTAGTTTCTTAGGCAACAATTTTCCTATCGGTTATGTCGCTTAAGAGACCAAATCATTGCTTAAGCGAGTGCACCAGCCTAGGGGTGCAATACGTAGAGGCTTAGAGACTTACAAGTCTTTGTGAACCCCTCATGATTCATTTAGAATCTCAAGTACGCCAACAAACGAAGCGACCCTACTAAATTTGATGTTCTGGACTCAATGGCGATACCCAATTTTTGAAAGGAAGTATTTTTCAGAAAATTGACCCTCAAAACTTAATTTCACAACTTTTCAACTGAGGGTTGAAATGAGATATAAAAGCCTTAAAACCCCACCAACCATTTCACCAACTAAAATCGATGTTTCAAATTTTTTAGAATAGTCTATTTTATTGTCTGATGCACGAATCAAAAGATGTTGACCATAGTCGACTAATAAGACTTTAAAACCATCAAAACTATAATCTCACACAAATCACACCAAAATGTATTGGGAAACAAGTTAGTCATCCCCATACACCAGAAATACCACAATCCAACCACGAGGTAGGGTAAAATAGTCAAATTACATAAAAATAAATATTTCACATGAACAACCAAATTAGGTCATTACACCTTCTACCTACTTTGAGCTTCCCTCAGCCTATCCTGAATCACCTTGACTCTATCCAACGATGTTAAAGAATGATAGTACAACATGGTCTAATCTCAGTGGTCTCAAACCATGCAATCAGAAATTGATAATGTCTACTATGTAATGGCTCAAATAGTGCCATCTCAATACTTGAATGGTAGCAATTATTACATGCGAACTCTGCCAAATCTAAGTGTTTCTCCCACTGAACTCTAAAATCCATATCACAGGCTTGGTTCTTATCTTCAAGCACCTAAATAGTTCGCTCAAACTGTCCTTCCATCCGAGGATGGAAAGTTATGCTAAGATCCACCTGAGTGCCCAAATCCTCCTTAAAAGCTCTACAAAAGATACAAGTAAACATTGGGGCCTGATTTGTGATAATAGATATTGGTAATCCTTGTAGTTAAACTACCTCACAAACATAGATATGCATTATTCTGTAGTAATAAAGAACATCTAAATAGGAATGAATTGTGTCAATTTGTTCAACCAATCTACAATGAACCAAATATCGTCTGTACCATGGGAGGTACGAGGAAACCTACTAGTGAAGTCCAAAGTGATCCACTCCCACTTCAACTTGAGAATGGTAAATATCTGAATCAAGCCACCAGGCCTTTAATGCTATACCTACACCTACTGACTACATAGGAAATGATATACAAAGTCTAGTACATCTTTCTTCATGCCTTTCCACTAATATGCTGCTATAAATCCCTATACATCTTAGTTGTACATGGTGAATGAAATATCTGGAGTTGTGAGCTTTACACAATATCAACTGAAAAAAGTCACCTACTCTAGAAAAACAAATGAGGTCATCAAATATCAGAATACCCTTAAAATCTATGGTAGCCCTCTTAGACACACCACTCAACACTTAATTGCGGATGACATAAAATGTCATATCCTTTAAATGGTGACTCCAAATCTTGTCAAATAAGGTAGAATTTGCCTCAACACTAGAGAAATTCCTCCTAGGGTTAGAAATATCAAGTCGTACTATCAAGTTGGATTAGGACTAGATGTCTTATGCCAACGACCTTTGAGAAACTAAGATAGAAGCCAAGCTATCCATACTCACCTTCTTTTGGCTCAATGTATCCGCTATCTCGTTTGCCTTGTTCAAGTGGTATAGAATAGTGATATCATAATCCTTAAGCAACTCCATCCATATACACTACCTATAATTAAGCTCTCTTTGGGTCATATGATGCTGCAGACTATGATGATTAGTGTAGATCTTACAATGCACGCCATATAGATAATGCCTCCAGATCTTAAGCGTGAAAACTACTACCACCAACTCCAAATAACGAGTGGGGTAGTTGCACTCGTGCACCTTCATCTACCTCGATTCATATGCAATAACTTAACAATGTAGGAAAAGGTAATATAGGAGCTAAAGTGTGAAATCCTTTGAGTTTATGAAAGCTCGACTCACACTCCTCATACCATTATAAAGAAACCTTTTTATGGGTCAATCTGGTCATCAATGCTACAATAGTAGCATTTATTATCAAGAATAGGTGAATTTCGAGCACCAATGCTGCTAAATTCAACCAACCAA
The DNA here is from genome assembly GCF_002878395.1 of Capsicum annuum. Taxonomy (NCBI): domain Eukaryota; kingdom Viridiplantae; phylum Streptophyta; class Magnoliopsida; order Solanales; family Solanaceae; genus Capsicum; species Capsicum annuum. The sequence goes on from NW_025885829.1 coordinate 27,820, forward strand.
TATTTTAGGGATTTTTATAATTAATTGAGGAACTTACAATGAAATTGCTGAGAACTTTCCAAGAACATGGAGTAGAAATGAGAATTTCAAGCTTATGAATACCCCAAAGTCTCCTATTAATATTTCTCCTAAGTTTTTACGTGTTTTAGGGTTAAGTAGGGAATCTATAATGCTCCAAGTGCAACAGAAGCAGGCTCTGGGCTACTTTAACGGTTAGTGCTAAAGATCCTAAGTACTGCTAAAGTGGAACCCACACTTTTTACTATTACGTTCTAAAGTCGATAAGTCAGCACCAAAATGGTTTGCACTTTATGGGAAAACTTGTCACTAAAGAGACATATGCTGAGCTAGTTAGGGTCATTAAAGAATCTAAAGGCCGCTGGCACTCCCACCACTAAAGCATCCAAAGGGTCGCTTTAGTGGTCACACCAACTGAATTCATTTGCTAAAGGCATAGAATTTTTATAAGCGTCTGCCGACCCCTTGGGATTTATTCAGAATCCCGTATATGCAAAGGAGCTATGCTACGTTATAAAATTTGGCATTTTCGACTTAATGGAGTAGTTAAAATTTCCATACAAGGTCATTTTGATAAAATATGGGAAGTATACCCAAGTGCCATTTTCATAAATTTTTACCAACAGCTCGAAATGAGTTCAAAAGCCTTGGGACCTGAACAAAGGCTCCACCTAGCCTAAAATTGACATTTTAGATCCATTGAAATTCTTAGAATTGTCCTATGAGGTTGTTTTGCTAAAGTTTTTTCTCGATAGCCAATTTTATCCAAGGAGGACTTCAAAACAAGGAATTAGCTCTAACAACCAAACAAACTGCCCAGTAAAGTATTGTCATCTCCAGAAAGTCATAAATGACTTAGGGAAGCTATAGGAAGGCTTTAATAGTGAAAATACAAATAAATTTGGAAAATGACCTTGATGGTCATTATAATATCCATTAATAAAAGAACTTCCATCTGTGAAAGTAAAGGGTTTCGATGTACCTGAAGCCTCGAGCTGGTGAGGATACTGAGTTTGTATCTTGTTCTCGATATCTCAAGTAGACTCCTCAACTACGTAGTGTCTCAACTGTACCTTAACTATTGGAATCTTTTTAGAGTGCAACCGATTGCCATCACTGACCAATATGAACAACGACTCCTCTACGAAGGTCAACTGCACATTAAATTGAACCAAGTCCAATTTAAGTATATGAGATGTATCTTGAATGTATCATCGTAAGATAGAAACATAGAAAATTGGATGAACAACAACATAACTTGGGGGTAAGACTAATTCATAAGACACCTCACCAATAGTGGAAAGGACATCAAAAGGTCAAATATATCTAGGGCTGAGCTTTTTTTTTTCCTAAACCTTATCAAACCTTTTATGAGAGATACATAAAGGTGTGGCGGATCATTAATTCAAAATTAGAAGGAGCAAAGTCTACCATTTGCATAAGCTTTCTGCCTTATCTGAGCTACCATCAATCTATTTTGAATCACCCTGAATCTATACAATGACTCCTAAAGTAAGCCAGTACCATGAGTCTAATCTCAGAGGTCTTGAACCACCAAATTAGAGAATGATATTATCTATAAATAAAGCCTCAAATGGTGTAATCTGAATGTTTGAATGGTAGCTATTATTATATTCAAACTTTTCCAAAGCTAAGTGTTTCTCCCACTGACCTTTAAAATCCATAAAATAGGCTTGGAGCATATCCTCAAGAACCTAAATAGTCCGCTCTAAGTGCCCGTTAGTATGAAGATAGAACATTGTGCTAAGATCCACATGAGTACCTAAATTCTCCTAAAAATATCTCCAAAAGCTAGTAATAAACACTAAGCCTTGGTCTACAATGATAGATTAGGCACACCATGCAGATGGACTATCTCCAGAACATAGACGAGGGCTAACCTCTCGACATTAAAAAAATCTAAATTGGAATAAAGTTTTCTGATTTGGTCAACTGATCAATGATAAGTCAAATACCTTTGGAACCACGTCAAGTGCGAGGCAAACTGGTAATAAGGCCCATGGTGATTTACTCCTACTTTCACTTAGGAATAAGCAACCTTTGAATTAATCCACCAAGCCTCTTATGCTTAGCCTTCACCTGCTAACAACACAGGGAATGTTCTACAAAGTCTACCGTATCTCTATTCATACCACTCCACCAATAATACTGCCTCAAATCTCTTTACATCTAAGATGTACTAGGGTAAAAAGAATATCTGGAGCTGTAAGCCTCACGTAAAATTGACTAAATTAAATCTCCAATCCATGGAACACAAATGTGGCCATCAAATCTCAAAATACCCTTAGAATCAATGGTATCCCACTTGGAATCATCACTGTACACCTAATCATAGAAGATACAAAGTCTCATTTCCTCAAAATGGTAACTCTCAATTTGCTCAAATAGGGTTGATCTTACCTCGACACTAGCAAGAATCTTCTTGCTATCCAAAATATCTATTCACATCATCAAGTTTATGAAGGACTAGATATCCCATGCCAATGACCTCTAAGATATTGAGATTGAAGCCAAACTACCAGTACTTATAGCCTTCTAGCTTAAGGTGTTATCCACTATATTTTTTAGGCTCCGATTATATAAAATAGAAATATCATAATCCTTAAGAAACTTCATCCATCTACACATCCTAAAATTAAGCTCTCTCTAGGTCTTAAGATACTAAAGACTATGATGGTCTATGAACCACTCACAATGCATGCAGTAATGATAATGCCCCTAAATCTTAAGCACAAAAATTACCACTGCCCACTAAAAATCATGAGTAGGGTAGTTGCACTTGTGCACCTTTATCTGCCTCGATGCATAAGTAATAACTCCACCCTGCTGCATCAGAGCACAACCCATAGACAATAATAGAAGTATCATAATACACGATAAGTTCCTTACCCTTAATAAGAAGAGCTGATATAGAAGCTGAAGCTAGAAATCCCTTGAGCTTTCTAAAGCTCAACTTACACTCCTTAATACGTTGGAAAGGAATATTTTCTTGAGTCAATCTAGTCATAGTGCTGCAATAGTAGAAAAACCCTCAATGAACTGCCTATAACAATAAGCCAAACCAATGCCACTACAAAACTTAGACAGAGATATAGGCCTAGTCCAATCATGAATAGACTCAATCCTTACTAGGCCTACTATAATCCCATCCTTAGACACCACATATCCCATGAATATCATTAACTGGTGCCAGAATTCACACTTAGAGAATTTGGCAAAAAGACTATCTCTTAAAGTCTGGAGCATAATACTTAAATATTACATATGCTCCTCTTTAATCCTCAAATACACAAGGATGTCATTGATGAACACAATTACAAAGGAATATAAATAAGGCCTAAGCACATGGTTCATCAAATCCATAAATTCAATTAGGGCAATGGTCAACCCAAAAGACATCACTACGAATTCAATGGGTCCTAAAGGCTATCTTTGGGATATCCTCAACCCAAATCCTCAATTGATGGTACTGGACCTCACGTAAATCTTAGAGAATACTAATGCTCCCTAGAGCTGGTCAAATAAATTATCAATTCAAGGTACTGGTTAACAATTCTTCTTCCTTACCTTATTAAGCTGCCTCTAGTCAATAAACAAATATAAGAAACCATCCTTTTTATTCTCAAAAATGATTGAATCTCCCCAAGATGAAACACCCATTCTAATGGAAACCTTACCTAGAAGATCCTAAAGGTAAGAATTCAGCTCCTTAAGCTTAGTAGGATCCATATGGTTAAGTTCTATAGAAATAGGTTGGGTCCCCAACTAAAGATCAATACAAAACTCAACATCCTACTTAGGATAAAGACTAGGTATATTAATAAGGAAAATATCAAAAAACTTATGAAATATAAGAACAGAGTCAAACAAATAACTCTCCATTCTAATATCATTAATATAAGTGAGATAAGACTTGCAACCCCTCAAAATAAGTCTCCTAGACTGAATATAAGAAATAATCCCCATCAACCCATGACTAACAGCTCCCTGCCACACAACCATGGGTATGTCGAGCATGACTAAGGTAATGGTCTTGGAAAACTAATCCACGACCACATAATAGTGGGATAAAAAGTCTGTGGCTAATATCATATCAAATTCCACCATATCTAAAATAATTAAATTAGCCTTAGTATCAAACACTCAAATAAACACAACACATAATCTTTAAACCAGATCCAACACATAAAGAATCACTCATGTGAGTAGAAATACATAATAACATAGATAAATAATCCTAAGATAATTGATTTGGCATGGAAACACGACACTTTCAGTGCTTAAAACAAAGAATTTATGCATGAACTTAGGGTGTTTTTCTAGATATAATGCTCTTTGGTGTGAATTTAGGTAAAACAGGTCAACAATAGTACTTGAATGAAAAGAGAATAAAAAGACCTAAAAAAGAACAACTTTGATCAGTATAAGAGTTAGCACTTATGTCGTAACAAACTAATACGATTCATATGTTGAATTGTAAGTATAAGAAAACCAAAAAAGAAATTAAAAAACCAAATTTGAGGAAGATATGACTTAAGTATCTCCTCCATAAGGCAGGATACGAGTCATATACTAAAGTGGTAAGCATAATAGATTCCAAGCTACTATCTAGAAATTAAAGTGTAAGAAGTATACAAGTTGGAAGTCTGAGTACGACTCGTATAAAGATGTTGTATGCAAAGACAATGATAAAGATATGAAAAGAATAAAGTCCCAGGTAGATACTGATAAAGAATTCAAGCCATACACATGGTTATGACTCATGAACTAGAATTGTAAGCTAAGCAGAAAGTTGAAATCGTATGAAAACTAGATGTTGGACTGGTTACAACAAGGTAGGGTATGACTCATAAGTTAAGGATCCATGTGACGATCGAGTCATACCGACTAACGACTTACTTTAGCTTTCCAATTTTTAATAGGAATTAACTATTATTTTGAGATACTATAAGAACCCCAGGGTATACTTTTATTAGGTTAGCTTCTATTATATTCTACAATATACTTTGACATACTTTACAATTGTTCTTGAGATTTTAGGGTTTTGTTCAATTCAAGACTTTGGAGTATGTTGTGTGATTGATTTCCTGTGTTCTTCATTGATAATCATGGTTTCTAGAACAAATATGACTGGCTAATCTCCTTAGATAGGGTTGTGGGAACCCTGGAAGATTAGCAACATAGCAAATATATGAGACACATCTGTTCTAGGGTTATGCATTTATTCTAATTCTTCTTCATTATAGCTGATTTCAGGTACCTATAGTATCTTAAGATAAAATCCTATATTCGTATTCTTTTAATAACTAAGAAAGGTTGAGATTAGGAAAAGAAAATTATGATAGTAATTTGGGATATCTACCTCCAACTTATAGTCCCTGCATTCCATCTTATCACTTGGTACAATAAGGAAGCATCAAGTAAACTAGGGCTGTAGTAAGGGGGAACAAGGTGACATTAGATGGAGATAAGCAAATCAAAGGGTGAGATTTATCTTTGCACTTAAAAAGTGGCTCATAATACATAGCTTGTAGGCCTTCTGTATTGAGCAACAAAATAGTGGGTTGATCAAAAGAAAACTATGGAGTTTAGACATCAGGTGGAACACAAACCTATAATCCATTTCTGATTGATTACAACTCAAAAGCACTCAGGAATTGGTTACTCTTTGATATTGATAACAAAAACCCCTATTCACTTTCCTACACTGCTGAAGGATTAAATCAAAATAACAAAATACTCATGTTTTGCCTGTGGGATCGACCCTAACCTAGTTGGGTTAATATATTTTCATCGACTACATTATACTTCTGATTGAGGTGTAGTTTTGGGCAATATCAAATTTTGGTGCAGTTGTTGGGGAATATGGTTTGAGGAGTAATTGGAATTGGTGAAGTTCTTGAGTTGTTACTTTTCTATTTTTGATTTGGCATACTATGGTGTATTTCAAGCACTAGGAGTAGAGTCAATCCCTTGTTCACTTTTGATCCTGAGCCAGAAAGGATCCTTCAAACATTGGAAAGTATGTCAAGTCAAGTTTGTGAAGGGGTGCAAGATCCCCCTTCTGTGGACCCAAATATGGCAATCTTACGTGATCCGTTAGACACGCAAAATCTTGCAGACATTAAGACATAACAACTATTAGAGAAAGAACAGATAGAATCCAAAGAAGATAGATTGGTTGTTAAAGACAAAACATCATAATGAGGTAGACTAGCTAGACCGAGACAGGTTGTTGATCATCAAGTTTAGAGGGAAAGAGTTCCATATGTTCTAGTATATTAATATTTTGATCCACATGATGAGGATGATGAAGACACAGGCTATGTTGACTCTGTTAAGACATGAGCTATTATTCCTCTTACATTAGCACATAATGAAAAGTTTGATATTACAAGTGCTATGATCCAAATGTTGAATCTGAAAGGTATATTTTTGGGAGTAGCTAAAGATGTCCTGAATATGCATTTTACTAATTTCCTCGAGATCTGCATAAATTATAACCTCCCAAGGGTTGACCATAAAGAAATGAGATTGAGGTTATTTCTCTTTTCTCTATCTGGAGAAGCATTTTATGGTAGCGTAACCACCAAGAGGATCTATCACAACATAGAATTAGTTAAAGAAATAGTTTTTAAGCAGATTCTTCCCTCTTGCACGAATGTTACAATTAAAGGATGAAATTTATAATTTTAGATAGTTACCTGCAGAATCAATGTATGAGGCATGGTTTTGATTTAAGAAGAAGTTGAGCTTAGTGCCAAAACACAGAATCATAGAATCTAATTTGTCAGAAGTCTTCTATAGTTCATTAAGTGATTGTTTGAGAGCCATGATAGATACTATCAGTAGAGGTTTATTTATGAGACTTTATTGGGATGCTCTACAAGAATTGCTTAATGGTATTGCAGTCACCAATAGAGGATGGCATACTAGAGATTCTAACTGGGGTAGTAGTACATATGCTATTAGAGTGACAAACATATATGGAACAGGTAATGATATAGTCTTACAAGAGGTAGAATAACTTTTGGACTGATATTGGTTTTCTCACAAAATATTTCACTTTATTAAATGATAAGAAAGTGAATCCAATAGCAGCACAGGGATCCTTACCCAAACCATTCAAGATTGCATCTTAAGAAGAGGCAAACTATCATGATCATAGATTCTGGTCAAAACTATTATAACAATAGATACAGAGATAGAGATGGTGATTGGCTATGCAAAGATGATTAAAAGAAGAAGAGTGACAAATACATTCCACCATGCAGTTGAGATACAGAGTTTAGAGTTGAGGCTCTCTTGTCTAAGCTAGTAAAAGGGAAAAAAAGTTAAGAAAATTCTCTGAATGATCTCATAGTAGATCTATTTGGACTCAATTAAAAAGTTAAATCACATGCCACAATAATTATCCTATTGGACTAATAATTTTGGCAAATATTGGCTATAGTAAATCAGAGACAACCTGACACTCTTCCATGTAATATAGTAGTAAATCCCCAAAATGACAGCCAATGTCATTCCATTACTACTCTGAGCGGCAAGGTTACTGCAAGTCCACATACACCTACTGTTGATGAGCAAAAATAGAATGAAGGTGATTTAGCTAAGGAAAGAAGAATCAGGAAGCAGAAGATAGGAGATGAGGGGGAGGCAAATCCTGTGTGAAAATCTACTCCAAGGACGTTTCCTCCTTATTCTCAGAGACTGCAAAAGAGACAAGAAGAGGTTAAGTATCAGAAATTTCTATCTATGTTAAAAGAGTTGTCAGTCAACATACCATTGGTTAAAGAATTAGAGCAGATTCCTGGATATGCATAGTTCATGAAGGACCTGATCTTAAATAAAAGAGCAGTCAGTTATGAGCCGATTGATAATGTCCATCATTGTAGTGTTGTAGCTACTAGGTCATTGGTGGAGAACAAGAAGGATCCTAGTGCAGTCACTATACCTTGCACCATTGTTTCTTTCCACTTTACACTTGCTTTGTATGATTTAGGTGCTAGTATCAACCTCATGCTATTTGTAGTGTTTAATAAGTTAGGGTTGGATGCTCCAAAACCCACCACCATAAGTCTAGTCATGGAAAACAGAAGTGTGAAGAAGCCAGTCGGTATCCTTTATGATGTTCAAGTAAATTAACTTCTTTTATTTTCCCTACTAATTTTGTTGTTTTAAATTGTGAAGTGAACTTTTAAGTCCTAATTATTCTTAGCAGACCTTTTCTTGCTATAGGTAAAATGTTGATTGATCTGGAACTTGGACATTTAATGTTGAGATTCAATGACAAATAGGTGATATTCAACATATGCAAATCCATGAAGCAACTTGATAAGCTAAGGGTGATATCTGTGATTGATATGGATGATGAAGAAGAAGATTTATTCCATGACGTTGATGCGGTAACTTTATGGGATGATGGTTCTAATGTAGTTGTTCCTATTGAATAAATACTATGTGTTGAAGCATTCACAACTGTGATTATGAATTTTGACTCTGTAGGAATAAAAGAATGTGAGGAGATTGTTGGTGCATTGCATGGTACTAGTTATAATTTTGCACCAAAGAAGCTTGATCTAGATTTAATGAAAAGAACAACTCTACCCGCTCGCCCATCTATTGAGGAACCACTGATGTTAGAGTTTAAAGCTCTCCCATCTCACTTACAATATGCATTATTGGGGGCCTATAATACTTTGCCGGTCATTATTGCAACGGACCTAAAATAGTCAAAAGTGGAAGCATTATTTTTAGTTTTATTAAATATCAAAAGGGCCATAGGATGGTCCATTGCAAATATTATGGGCATTCCACCCGGTTGACATACTCACAAAATTCTAATTGATCTAGATTGTGCTTCATCTATTAAGCACCAACACCACCTTAATCCTTCTATACTAGAGGTGGTTAAGAAGGAGATAATCAAGTAGTTGGATGCTGGTGTGGTTTTTCCTATTGCTGACAGCAAAAGGACGATTTTCCCATATCATTCCTGGATCAGATGTTAGACAGGTTAGCAGGCAGAGGATGATATTATTTTCTTGAGGGGTACCCGACTTATAATTAGATTAATATTGCACTAGAGGATCAAGAGAAGACCAATTTTACATGTCCTTATAGGAACTTTGTATTCTAATGAATGCCATTTGGGCTATGCTACACCTCAAACACGTTTTAGAGATGTATGATGTTAATTTTATCTAATATGGTCAAAGATACCATTGACCTTTTTATGGATAATTTTTCTATGGTGGGTGACTCCTTTAATAACTGTCTCATTCACTTGGAAAAGGCTCTACAAAGAGGTGAAGAATGCAACTTGGTAGTAAATTAATAGAAGTACCATTTTAGTGTTAAATAAGGAATTTTACTTGGGCACAAGACTTTGAAGAGAGGCATAGAGGTTGATCGAGCAAAGATTGAAGTGATTGAGAAATTACCTTATCCAATTTTTGTGAAGGGGATTAAAAGTTTTCTTGGTCATGCAGGATTTTATAGAAGATTTATCAAGGATTTCTCAAAGATAGCAAGTCCTGTTAACAAGTTTCTAGAGAAGGAGGTAAAATTTAATTTTTATGATACATGTATGACGGATTTTGAAATCCTTAAAGAGAATTTGGTGATTTCACCAATCATTGTGTCTCCTAACTAGTGGATTGGACTTAGGATCTGTACTAGGCCAACAAAAAGAAAAGATCCTTCATCCCATCTACTATGCTAGTAAGGCACTAAATCCGGCTCAAATGAATTATACTATCATGGAGCAATAGTTATTGGCTATGATTTTTGCCTTGGAAAAGTTTAGATCTTACTTGATTGGAACCAAGGTGATAGTACACACTTATCATATAGTATTGTAGTACCTAATGGATAAGAAGGATACAAAGCCTAGGCTTGTTCGATGGGTATTGTTTTTTCAAGAATTTGACTTTGAAGATAATGATAGAAAGGGTAGATATAAGCAAGTTGCTGATCACTTGTCTAGACTAGAGGAGGAAGCTGTGTAGAAGGTTGCTACTAGAGTGGAGATTTATGATAGTTTCTCGGACGAGCATATATTAGGAGTCTCCCAAGATCTTTTTTCATGGTTTGCATACTTTTCAAACTACCTAACTAGCGATCTAGTTCTAGAAGATCTTTCATATCAGTAAAGACAAAAATTCATGCATGAGGTGAGAAATTTATTCTGGGATGAACCCTATCTTTTCAAAATTTATATAGATGGAATCATTCGTAGGTGCATACCTGAGGAGGAAATAATGATCCTACTTGAGGCTTGTCATTCATTGCCAGTTGGAGGTCATCATAGAGGGGTCCACAAAGCTTATAATATCCTGTAATGCGACTACTATTGGCTGATAGTATAAAAAAATTCTCATGACTATGCAACTGCTTGTAATTAATACCAATGACAAGGTACTACTTCTAGGGGACATGAATTACCTATGACCCCCATTCTTGAATTAGAAGTTTTTGATGTATGGGGCATTGATTTCATGGGACCTTTTGTGAGTTTGAGCAGCATGCAATACATACTTGTGGCTATTGGAAATTTTTTGAAGTGGGTGGAAACAATTACACTTCCCAAAAATGAAGCAAGGAGTTTTATAATATTCTTAAGAATGAATATATTTTCAAGATTTGGTAAGCCACGTGCTATTATTAGTAATGGAAAGTCACATTTTTGAAATTATCTATTCAAGAGTCTGCTTGACAAATATGGAGTGAATCACAAGGTGGCAACACCTTATCATCCGAAGACTGGTGGACAAGTCAAAGTATCCAACAGAAAAGTCAAGCCCATATTAGCAAAGACTATTAATACCAATAGGAATGATTGGTCCAAGAAGTTAGATAATGCATTATAGGCTTACTGTACAACGTACAACACCTCCGTAGGTGCTTCATAATGAGTGGTGATTTTACCATTCATTTGCACCAACCATTTGTACACACTACCATCTTTGGTATAAGAAAATGAGACATCACCATGATTTAAATACATTAATATCAATATTTGGTAGGTATATAGTTGAGAAGGTGAAAAGATGTGGAATGGAGCAAAAAAAGAATCAAATGGAAGCAAAATAAGTGCAGCTGGAGACCTGGAGCAGTTCAGCCTCAGTTACCATGACCGCTATCCCCAGGCCGCGATTACAGTCAGTTAGGATGGTCAGCATAGTGTGATTTTAGAGTGCAACCATGGGTGCATATCCATGGTCTCAGTCGAACCTACACCACCACAGTGTAGAGGGAATATAACCCAAGGCAGTTTTGTTAAAATGCATAGACAAAACCCAAACATCTTATAGGAAAAAACCCTTTCTTCTTTGGGTATTTGTTACTTCAGACATTTTTGAAGTGGAAACAAGAAACCCTAATTGGTAAAGTGTGTAACTAATTTTTGAGGCTTGATTTCGTAGTAATTTTGTAAAAGAATGAATGCTTGGGATAATACTTATGGAATATTTATCTTTACTTTCTTCATGAGTAGCTACGTAATTTAGTGTTGGGATTATGTTAAACTAAAGTATAATTGTGTTTGAGTGTTGTTGTGTTTGCATGAGTTTTAGTTGTTGAGTATCGATTCCACCATTGCTTGAATTTATGAGTTGGAATTTGTGGGTAAAACCCTAAATCTCCAAATGGGTTTGACGGGTGAAAACCCCAAACTCTAGAAAACCTTCATCATTCTTGAAAAGGGGATGAAGGTAAACATGAGGTAACCCATAACATCCTTGAAAGAGGGTTATAGTGGGACAAGGTAATGGTAGATAATTAAGCCTATGGTTTACTAACTTTTACAATCTTAGAAATAAGTGTAATTGGAGTGTAGATCATGTCAAAAGCATTATCCTAGAAATAGGTATACTTGATTGAGGTTTTAGATGATTAAGAATTGCACATTTGTTAGGTACTCGCAAGAGCCAATTGGGTGAAATCATTGTGATTTTATTGAAAGATTAACCACAATGATCATTGATCTAGCCTATCCTTTGGTTAAAAACTAAGTTTCATGTTAAACCATCATCAAACCACATGCTTTTACTTTTAGGTAGAAATAATCCTAAGATCTTCTCAAATCTTGATTTTAAATCAAAAGTGTCATATTCATGTATTGTTAATCGAAAATCATTACAAACCAATTCCAAACAATTTCCCCCCATTTTATTTTACATGTCATGTCTATTAGAAATTTGGGTAACCTTTTAGTAATTAGAGCGACCATAGGACTTGAAATTTATAATTCTCTCCTTGTGGATTCGACCCAACTCAAGTTGGGTTATTGAAAATGACCGCTTCACCCCTCAAACACAGGAGTGAGTTGAGCGTTATTAAAATGGCGCCGTTGTCGGGGAGTGAAATATAGATTTTTCTTGTACAATGTGCTTTTTACTTGGGAGTGAAATATAGATTTTGCTTGTACAATGTGCTTAATAACGAACCGCAAATCCTTGAATTGGTCACCAAATGTTTGTCTTTATTCCACGATCCCAAAATGTCATTACACTATCAAAATCATAATCTACACATCATTAGGAGTCAAATGAGACCCATAGTTCCATATAATGGGTTGGGTCAAATTTTAGGTCAAGAATAGGCCTATGGAGCCCATAAATAAAAACTAAGATAAACCGATCATGACGTACCTCAAAAGAAAAAGAAGTTGTATTCAAAAGTTTAACACAAATGAAGCATAAATCAGGGCTCAAATCAATCCTTAAAGTTTGATAATTCAAAGCCTTAATTTCTACAAAATTATCCTGAAATAGAAGGAATCTTACCATGAATTAGAAGGGAAATCATGGAATAATCTATAACCAAGCTCTCTAACTTATCTACAAGATTCAATCCTAAGCTCTCTCACCATCTAGGGTTTAGTTCTTTTGTAAATAGATGAGAAAATGCCAAAAATAGGCTGAGAAAAGGGTATTTATACACATTCTAGTTCTCGGATCACTCTATTGTGACTGGAGTATCGCGATAGCGATATCTACAGACTGCAAAAGGAAGTCACGATCGCAATACATCTTTCACAATTATATTTTAAGCAAATAGAGTAAATCATATTCGGAGATCACAACTTCTATTTCGAGATTATGATTTTGCATAAAACGTGATTGGTGATCAAAATTTATCCATTGCAATCATGGTCATACCATACCTGATGCACTGAATTTTCTTCTAAGTCAGCAATGGACTTTGACCAAGGGTTCTGGATTCCTTTGAAATCCCGTGCACGCAAATAAAATAGGTTATCATACAAAATTCAATATTCCAGACTTAATGGAACCATCAAAGCTTTCATTAGAGATTATTTCTATTGTATCTAGTTTTGATGTTAAGCAACAAACTTCAAGGGACAAGGTCCCTGGATGTTCAATGCAATTGTATAGCTGGCATGCATCTGCCCAGTTTTGTCCTCTTGTGTAACAAACTGCGCAAGTGCTACTTTTACTATTTAGGATATCTAGTCCAATTACTTTTTGATCAAAATCATCACTCATATATATAAGGATAATAATGCTTCTCTATCAACTAGTTTTTGCAAAATTCAGAAAATGAAATTGAGTGAGGCAAGAACTCTCAATCCAGTTTCAATTGCTCAAGTGTAGCTTAGGTTCTTATTGCTTATGCACAAATAGAATAAGTGTTCTTGAGTTGTGTCCTGAATTGTAATTGAATTACTCATGATATAAGAATACTGCTCTTTTATTCTTGCTTTAAGAGAGGTTAGGTAGAGTCACCTAAGGTAGATATTGGTTAAAGTTAATCAATATCAAGATGTGTCCTTGGCAGAGTTGTAAAGTAAAGCTTGTAGTAGAGTTATTACAAGTAAAAGGAACCTGGAGTTAGGTTCAAGCCAAGTCTATAATCAAGAGTTTGATTATAGTGAAGTTTTGGGTGCTTGTATGGGAAAACCATGATTTTTCCTCCATTGATAAAGGGGGGTTCCACATTAAGTCTTGTGTTATTTCATTTCCTGTACTATTTTTTATTCCTGGTTGGTTTACTATGTTTTTGCCGATGATTGATTTTGAGAGACCTGGTCCCTCACAGTGTGCTGCAACCACTAAGGTTTAAATAATTGATATAAGAGCCAAAACACTCTAAAAGGTTCACACCTAGAGTGATTTGGTTAGCATGGTTGCTCCACCTAACCTGGAAGAAGGGAAATCTTCTACTAGACAACCTAGATTTATGGGCAGAATCATGAGTGGTGAAAAACTAGAATATTTTACTTCATTATAGCTAAGGATAGTGAGCTGGTGAACATAATTCTTAATGGTCCCTATGTTCCTATTTAAGAAGTCAATGAAGGAGAAATAACTAGAATGGTTGTTTAAAGTATGAGAGAGTATGATGATGAAGACAAAAAGAAAATTTAGAAGAATTACTAGGCCACGAAATTTCTAGTCTGTGGTATAGGTCCTGATGAATAAAAGAAGACTTTTTCTTGTGAAAATGCAAAAGAAATCTAGGACTTCTTGAAAATAACTCTCGAAGGAACTACAAATTTGAAGAATTCCAAAGTTGACATGCTGACTACTCAGTATGAAACCTTAACCATGAAAGAAGGAGAGATAATGTAAGGAATGCATACAAGATTCACTTCTATAATAAATAAGCTACAATGCTTGGGAGAAGTGATTCCATTTTATAAGCAAGTGAGGAAGATTCTTGGGGTTCTGCCAAAATCCTAGGAAAGTAAAGCAGATGCTATTACTGAGGCAAAAAACCTACAGAATCTCATTATGGATGAGCTTATTGGAAATTTAAGGACACATGAACTCAAGAAGCATCAAAAACAAGAGAAGAAGGGAGAAAAACTGAAAAAGAATAGTTACAGCTATGAAGAAAAGTGGCCAGTTTCAAAGAAGTGGAAGTAGCAGCCAAAGAGGAGGAACTATAGAGGTTTTCCAGAAATGTGGAAGTCCTGAGAATTTTATTAAGGACTGTTCTATGAAAAAATAGACTATCAAGAATATCTCAATACTGAAGGTGAAAAAAAAAACAATAGGGACCAGGTCCCTATAAACCTAAGCAGAAGGGATGCAATAGATTTTGCAGTTAAGTAGGCCTTAGCTGTTAGGGGGCTTCCTCTAATAAATTTAAAGAAGATGGGAAGCATGAAGATATCTCTACGCTAGAAGTGGGGGTTAAGAAAGTGACCTTTGATTCCTTGTTTTCGTTTATGGGAAACATTGAAGATGAAGAAAAAAATGAGGCAACACTTTCTAACCTGACAGAAAATTTGGAAAACTATTCTGTTAGAAAGATAAAAAATCTTGCAAATATGCCAATTGATTCTATGTGTGAAATGACTGAGAAATAACTACTCTAGAAGAAAAAGTGGAAATTCAAGAACTTGAGTTAATTGCTTTAACTCTCTAAATATCTAAAACTGAGGAGTAGGTTACTAAGTTAATATCTGAAAAATCTGAATTTAGTAAGTCAACTGGAGAAAAGAGATGACGCTTATGATGAAGAGAAGAATAATGCTCTAAAAGAAAAAAAAATAAAAGATCAGGATTTAGAGTTGATAGCTTTGAATCTTCAGATATCAAAAACCAAGGAACAAGTTGCTAAGATGAAATCTGAAAATCTAAGCTTGGTGAGTCAACTTGAGAAAGGAGATGATTGAAATAAGGGTAGAAAGGGGCCTAAATGTTTCATATTGAACTTGAAGAGAAACTTGAGAATTATCAAAGGCATCTCATGACTGCACTCCAGAAGAAAGAGGAGTTAGAGAGGGACCTAGTTTGTCTGAGGAAAGAACTTGAAAAATCCCTATGATGGACTACATTCTCGTAGATCCTTTCTAACTTAAGTAGTCAAGGAGTTAATAATGGTAAAGGTCTTGGGTATTAGTACAAAACTCAATCATCTGGGTCGCATGGAACGGATTCACGTAAGGCTAATATCAAGGTCCATAACCCTCTATGTACTCACCATGGAAAAGATGAACACATCAAGGAAGACTGTCAAAGCTGGCTCTGAGCAAGAATGATCAATGTTAGACATATCTATTAGGGGAGTACCTATCCTAAAGGTTTAAGACCTTTGAAAAATATGAAAAATCTCCCTTTAACTAGATGGACAAAGAAGTATTTTAGCATACCTCTACCCTCCTACTAGGATCACAAACTCAAATGGGTTCCAAAATCTAACAAACGATTTTCATTGCTGGATAGAAAAAGGTTTTGTAGTCAAAACTATCCTCTTTATATGTAATTATTAAAAGTTATGATTAGAAGATCTGATTATATTCCCTCTCTCAAGACACTCCAACGTAGAGGTCTATTATGTGAAAAAAGAAAAAAGGATCAAGAAAAGTTTCATGTATGATATACTCCTAAAATAAGGAAGATGTTGATGAAGGTATACACCTAAAAAGTCAAGGATCACATAAAGAAAGAGAGAGACCTACTCCCATCTCACAAGTTAGTATCATCAATATGCATTTTTGTTTTTTCTAAAAGATAAAGTTATGTCCTCTCTCTCTCTTCTTGTGTTAGAAAAACATCATAGTATCCTAAAAAAAAGGATGAGTCATCTCTAAATTAAAATTTATCACATCCAACTCCTTCAAAAACCCTTTTCTGTGCTTACTCTTTACTTTATATCTAAGCTTATCCATTCCTTCTCTTTTCAATATGAAAAATCCAGTCATAAATAGTTTTTCCATGGAAAGGATCTACAAATGGCTACAAATTCCTCATTTTGATGTCTTTTAAAGGAAACTGAGCTTAGAATTAACTAAAGTCCATGCTCAAATCCTCTTGAAAAACACTCTTCATCTCTGACTCATCCAAAGACAAATGCTTTCTTCACTCAAATTATTGATGAAGAATCATCCCTAAGCCATCAAAATATTTTTGATAAAATATTGATGGATGATGCTTGGGTTGTTGAAATCCTCATCTTTCTATGAAATAGCCCAGGAAAGGATATATTTTCTCTTAATAACCAAAATGTTTGTAAAACACTAAATATTCTGAAGAAAAGACTAAAAGTTTTACTAAAAAAAATGAGACTTCTGATAGGCCAGGACCCAGGAAGAGGAAAGTAACTGAAAGAGAATCTGTGATCACCTATAATAGAAGGAAAAATGGGGAGATAAGTAAGGTTGTATTGAAGGAAATAGAAATAAGTTATTGAGAAATTAAAACAAATTAACTGGAAGGATTTTTGACACAAGCGTGTTAACAGAACCTAGAATATTGGACTTAGTTGAGCTGGTAAAATATCAAGGATGGATTCATATCATGGAAGGACATATTACCACAATCTTTGATGAGGTGGTCAGGGAATTCTCTTCCATAGTGGAGTTTTCTAATGATAAGATAAAGATGACAACATTAGTTCAAGGGAAGAAATTGAATATTGATGTTGCTTTAATTTGGAGAATTTTGGATGTTCCTATTTGTGGTGTGAGGACGGTCTTAAGGTAATAACCATTAATAGTATTTTGGCAACAACGTTATACTTGAAACAAAAATTAGTGGTGTAGTGAATAGAAAATTATTCAAGATTGAGATGTAATTGGTCTTTGATCTTTTAAACAAAGTAGTTTTGACCAAATCACAAAAAAAAAACATTGCTTCAGCTACAAAATTGTATGTCACAGAATTCCTTAACATTTTTGAGTTTATTAGTCTTCATGAATTGATAATGGAACACATACACAAAGTGGTTCTTGGGAAAAATGGCAATCATGGCATATCTTCTGGTTACTGGTTAAATAAAGTTTTTAATAACTTTGGTATTGTATATGAGAATAGAATTCCTAGAACTGTTTTGCAAATGCTAGAATGAAGACATTGGTCAAAACTGAGTGTGTGAAGAAGAATTCAAGAATCAACTGCCAAAGGGAATTCAACAAAGAGATAGCAAAATTACTCCTCCAAACCATCTTTCCAAATCTCTCCCCTATTTAACCTTTCTTAATTCCTTTGGATTTTTCTTCGAAATATTTAAATTATTCACTACAATGGTACTTGTCCTCTACATATGAATGGATATTTCTTTGTGTGTTGTATGTATTTCCACTTTCTATTAAAGATGTTCTTTATGTAAGTGTTTCCCTAGTGGCCATGAGTTAACTAACATGTTCTTATCACAGAATAACCTGTCCCTCCCCTTATCACAGAAGCCCTGATGCAACCAACCATAGAACCTATAAGAAGGGCATAATGAAGTCGGTTGTTCCCCACTTGCCTGAGATTGGGCACCTTGTGCCTTGAATTAGTCACCACCCTATGGATGCCTTTCACCCGACTACTTTAGGTAAGGAGTACTAGCTGCAAAGAAAGATCCAGAACTCCCCCACTTCTTCTTTAGACACTTACCACCATCCCAACCACTTTGTTATGGACCACCACCTTGGTCAGATAACCTAAACCTCTTACCCTACTTTTCAACTATCTGAGTCTGCTTCCTAATTTCCTCCTCTACCTGTTGCCTATTAACAACCAACCTAGAGATATCTATGTCCCCAATCAGCAATGCGTCTGGCTTTCAAGGATTAAATCCCGAGACAGTCCTAAAGTGAATGTTCTCATCCTGGCCTCATATAAGACATCAATTTAGGAGAATACCTAGACAACTGGTGGAATTTCAGGGTATAATCCTTGACCGACATCTTCCCCTAGTTCAAAATAACAAATTCCTCCGTCTTCACTTCCCTTAACTCCTGAGGAAAGAAGCAGCCTAGAAAAGCATTAGAGAAAGTCTCCCACAAGGATGATTCCTCAACTTAACCCTTTTCCCTATCCCATTCCTCGTACCATTGGCATGCCACATCTTTGAGCTGATAAGCTGTAAAATCCACCCTTTCCATATTTGTGGCATGCATAATCCTGAAAATCTTTTCCATCTCCTCCAAAACCTTGAGTATCCCTCTCCACCTTTACATAGTAAATATTAGAGGACTCATCTTCATGAACTAGCCAATCCTTGTAGCCTCAGACGAAGCAATACCAGATACACCATGCTTAGCCTGACAAGCTACCAAATAAGCAATCATATGAATCGACTAACGAAACTCAACATTCATCATATTAGCCTAGGGATCCTAAGGAGAATTAGAAAGAGCTAGTGGGACTCCATAAATATCAGGGACTAGATGCCTAAAACGAGTATGAATTCACCCTAAGTAGAGCATATGTCATCAGCATCATCCTTATTGGGACAGAAGAGTTTTTGTGAACTTTCGATCATCGAGGCATGATCTGAAAAACGAACAAATAAAATTTGAGAAGATTCTAGGGCTCAAACCCCAAAGTTGAAAGTAGAACACAAAGAAGAGAAATATTTCCAAAATGCCTTGTAGCCTCTCTATTAAGAGTGTGGCATGCTACACAACCTTAAAAGAGACTCTACTCGACATGCCTTAGTGGAATCTCAATTGACCATAAACTCATTCTCTAATACCAACTTGACATGACCCGAACTGGGGCCTTGTCATAATGCTCATCCCAAGTCCAACTAGGATTGGGGATCACCACCATTACCCAACTCGACTATCCAAACGCATACCCTGAGTCAGAAAAATTCCAAATATATAACAAAATAGCATAAATATACCAATCTAGACTCTGGGATAGGTCTATAATGGTGACCAACCCAAGCAAGTCCACCCATCTAGTACCCAACCAATAACAATATAAAAACAAAAATAATAACCAAGTTTTTGTCTATAACATAACATAAAAAGATAGAACAATCATAAATTTAGTCAAATAGTATCAACCCCAATTCTAATGCCAATACTAAGGGTAATAACAAACTCATACTGCCTATTCCAACCCATAGTAGTTCCATAAAGCCTCTAACCAAAGGAAAACTAATATCTGATATGGATATGCCCCCAACCATAGCCAAAACCAATGTATATAAAATAACAAAAATATGTAAGACATCCATGGTATTAAATAGATCCTTCCAAAGTATGGAAGCTCACCACTTCAATCCAATAGTTGATCCTGAATTCGATTACCAAGTAGGAGAAGTAGAATAGCCAGTTCGTGTATTATGTAGGGATAAAACAACCTAAAGATGGGTTAGAGGGTAAACACTAGCAAGTACTCATGATAAGGATACAGTAATTCCAACCTTTAAAACCAAGTAAACCAACTATATACATTTACAACCATATATCATACATACATATATATATAACTATGCTGGGAAGAGAGAACCAGGTTTAGCATGCATTTACAATAATTTACTTGGGTATGTGTAGGTTAATCATCCTAGAACCACCCATAGGCTATATGGGTCCAGTGTAATCCCTTGAATGGGCCGCGATGCATGTAGCCACATGAATTAAAGGTACCATAGGTGCAGGGGATTCCCAAGTACCCTTCACTCTCCATGATACATATATATAATTTTAAATTGGGGGATTTGTATGTACCCCATATGGTCATCATGACCAAATCCTCATGTTAGCAAATATAAGTTTCCAGTGTCTGTCCATTGGACTTACACCTTCATGGTTAGATAGCACACCCCACCATTATTTCCCAATAAATACAGTTACCACATAACCAAGACCACCATTGCAATTGTTAATAACCAAGTGTATAAGTAGTTGTATCATCATACCAACTATAGCTTGCAAGCAATGTCTTTAGCCAACCTTACAAAGATTCAAAGATTCCTTTGTACCTATAGGTTTCATTATCAAGTTAACTTGGGGGAGTCCTGTATACCCCATAAGTGTTTCATTATTAAGTTTACTAGGGGGAATTCCTTGTACTCCACAAGTGATCGTTACTATGTTTGCTTGGGAGTTTTTTTTGTACCCTATAAGGGTTTTAGTTAAACCAACAATATCAACCAAGACCTTACTATTTAACCATTTCAAACCATTTATACCATTTAGGGTTCCATTACCAAGTTAAACTATGCAATAGTTCCATTAAATGTTTAATAATGTACTAAAAGAATTCTCATAGGTATTTTATTAAACACATTATGAGGTATAGTATTTCTAAAACCAAAACCAAGTACAAACTAACCATTCCGATGAAACCAAATTTCCAAACAACCATTAAAACATGTAAATACATAACTAAAACATAGGAAAACCATAACCAAGCATTTATATCCAAAACCCCCACTATATATTTGAAAACCCAAAACCATGTAACAATTATGCCATGAAAATGATTCATAAATCATTCCTTTAGTTGGAACTAACAATAAAGAAGGAGTAGTTGCCTTAGATTAAGAAGCGGATGAGGAGAAATAACTTATATAAGCCTCAATTGACCACCTTGAAGGAAACCCTAGATTTTTCTTAACCTAAGAGCCTTGGGGATTTTGATGGAGTTTAGAGTGTTTGATTGATTGTAAATGCATTAATTAAGCCATTAAAAGGTGTTTTAAGTCATGGTGTCCGAAGGAGTTTTTAGGGGAAATGTCTAGATTACCCCTAACTTAAACTATATTAATTACCCATAGAAAGGTACGACAACCCCCCTCATCCATACCCTAATGTAGGAGTGGTACCAACACTTGTACCCTAAGCAGAATATCAGCCCCCACACTGACCAACCTATGAATCCAAAGTCCAACTCATACCTAATCATACGATTGGTTCCAATAAATCATACCTTAGATGGAATAGAGAAGGGTTGACCATATCCAATCTACGAGTTGGATTATACCACTCATACCCTCTCACTAACCATAGTGAGCCACTCATACTCAAATCCAACTTAAGTTACTATATTTCATATTCAGTGATGGAAAATCCAACCATACGACCCATCACCCACCATACGACTCGTACCCACCTAAGTCATACCCATTCCAAAAACCAATCTGACCCACCAACTAATACTAGTTAACATGCAACCAAGACCATAGCACTATTACCCCATCATACGACTAGTATCCCATAATCGTATTATGTCTAAAAACTAGAAAATCAGGAAATTTTCTAAGATTCCAAAACTTAGGGTATTTTAGTTATCATAATAGAAATAAATTAAGAAAATTAAGTCTTAGACCATGACTACTCCTAACGACCCATGATTAGACCTAACAAGTCATTAGGAGGGGAGTCATTTTCACAAAAAATAAGGCTTCGAACTCAGAATCTCAGGTCATGACTAAAACTATGACTCTTGACCTGACATAACGAGTAATGATGTAAGCCATTATGACTAGAACCAAAAATTTCTGCATGGTTTAAAGAAGGGATTTTTGTTAAATTCCCATCCTTTTTAATCCCAAACCCATATCAACTGGGAACTCCAACATCGGTTATTAAGGGACTAAATTACCTTAATAGCTCATAAACTCTAAAATTATTATGCTTTGCAAAAAGAAGTAATTTTTTTCTTCTCCAAAGCAAGATAGGTTTTCTCAAGTTCAAGCATAAGTTCCAAGAAATTTACCTTCATGTATGTGAGATTTCAACAATGGATTCCTTTCACCTATTGAGTCCCAAAAACACCTCAATTCTCAAGGATATTTTCCCATTAAATTGGGTTCTAGGTCAAATATGAGTTTTCTTTAAACTCTTTCGTTTATTATGAAATAAAACCATGAATACGTGTTTTTTCAAATCAAAATAGCATCTTTCATGTTCAAAGCCATGAATTCCCTTACTATTACATATTGAGTTTATTGGTTTAAATTTTAAATTTTGTCTTAATATCAGTTAATGTCATCATGTTTAGCATTGGTGGGTTATGAACACCCGATATATAGTAATTTAGTTATATGCTTCAATTTGTATCTTATTGAGTACTTCAAATTTATACATGCATTGTTATATACAGAATACAATGAATGTATATAACAATGCATTGAAAATAGCAAATATAAGTTCACATATCAGTTTATACTTTAGTGTCATCAAGTTAGGAGTAGTACTTAGCACCGAGTGAGTGTAGAGATGGTGGATTACCTATTAGTTAATCTTGAGATCACTAGTAGGAATCCCTAAGTTCCTGAATTAGGGTGCCACTATAGGTTATAATTAGGTCACCCATCAATTTAGGCTTGTCACCCTATTCCTTTAGGACATCAGTTTAGTAGATCCATGTAAGCCAGTGTTAGTACCCTTGTCAATATACTTACACCCTTCTAATTGGGGTTATACTGGGCCTCGATTTTGCTCAAATTTGGGTATGCCGATTATAGTTAGCTTCCACATTTCTCAGTTTATGATTCAGTTCATGTTTTATTTTTAGATGTTACATGAACTTGCTTTCATATATATATATAGAGAGAGAGAGAGCCTTATTCAGTATATGTTATTAAGCTTGACTTGCTTTCAGATTATCATGTTTACATGCATCTATATCTAGTTTATTCCAGTTAGTTTCTTCTCCTATATATTTAGTGCATTCAAAGTACTGATTGAATATATCTTTGCGCTATATTGTCTTATATTATATGTTCAGACTCTCTACACGGACCACACTTAGCATACTTTTGTGCCATATTCAACAATAACTTTTGGCGAGTCCTCATCAGTTGAGGACTAGTTATCAGTTTATTATTTTCTATTCAATTTATTTTAGTTTCATTATGTTGGAGTTATTTGGGGGCTTGTCCTAACAACTCACTGTGAATAGAGGCTTTTAGGTAGATGTTTAGATTTTCACTATGGTTTTGTTTAGTAACACTAGTATCCAACGTTGGTTGTAATTCAGTATTTTATTATGACTTATTTCATCATTTGTATACTTTAGTTTAGCTTTCGCCTGAAATATTATTACCTTTTAGTATTCGTAGTGTTTGCCAGGCTATGGGTTAGCTTGGGGTCACTTGTGACTCTAAGCATCGTGTTATGACTAGGGGCTAGTCCAGTTCATAAAAACATATTATCAGAGCACAATGTTTAAAGTGTTCTAGAGTGTCTAAAAGTTTTATTGAGTAGAGTCTTATTCATAGGTGTGAAGCACGCCACACTTATGGTTGAGAGGATAAAAAATATTTTTAGAAGGACTCACTTCTTTCTTCATTTTTGTCATGTGATAGAGTGTAATCTTGTTCTAAATTATCCTATATCCATTTATAGTAAATTCCTCCTAGAAGTGCTAACCAAAGAAGGAATAGGGACCAATAAGCACCACCGCCTATTTTTAAAGGCTCTCTTAATGAATGGGTCTCTTATGCAGAGTTCAGGGCTGGTTTTACAGCACTATCCCAATCTATGGCTATTTAGAATAATTAACAAGTTATTTCCCCATCCAATCCAATAGTGAATACAAAAACCACAAGAATCTTAGACTTTAAGTCAGATAAATCCCTCGATGTTCTTTGGGTCTAAGCCTGAGAGGATCCCCATGAGTTTTGGGATAGTGTGTATAAAGTTCCTGACATTATGGGTGTCACTTAGAGTAAAAGTGTTGACTTAACAGCGTACCAACTGCAAGGAGTGGCTTATCATCTTTTTTGAGTCAAGCACTTAAGGTATTAAATTTCAAGTCTTGAGTTAGTTCTAGTAGTAAGTGAATTTCTAGTAGTGTTTCCTAAAGATCTGTTCAAAGCTCCTACCAAGAGGGAAATTGACTTAAAAATAGATCTTCTAAATACCTAACCTAATTTAGTTCCACCATAGAGAATGGCTCCAGCAGAGTTTAAGAAATTAAAAGATCAATTGAAAAATTCTAAGACAAGGTATTTATCAGGCTAAGTGTTTCTCTGTAGGGGTTCTCCAGTCCTACTCGTACACAATAAAGATAGTTCTCTCAAAATATGCATCGACTATCATAAGTTGAACAAAGTCACAATAAAGAATAATGTAATACCTCATATCTGTAAGCCATTATGCAACTTGTGGCTCATTTTCTTGAGTCGTACATACAACACATGAGTCATATAATAAGTCATACCTATGGTAGTATGGATTAGTTAAAGTATTTTGTAGATACGAGTTGACCCTATAAATTATCAAAGCATGTTACGAATCGTATGAAGTGAAGTCATGAGTTTAGAAGTATAGGTTCCCTAAGTTTCTATCCAAGACATGAGTGGTTTTTTTAAGTCATATAAACAAGTAATGAGTCATAAGTTACCACTTGTATGTTGACCAATGTTTGCTATTTTTTCCATTGCTAAGCTTACGAGCTATTAGTCTAACTCATACCCTCAACATTTGAGTCGTATGGTGGACTCATGACGACTTGCAATTAATTTCTGTAAAATTCAATTAAAGGGCTTTTTGGTCTTTTCCCCTCTTATAACTCCCAACCCATGACCTATAAACCCAAAGATGCATTATTTTCTTCTATTCTTTAGTCAATTAACAACATCTATTCTCCTCCCATCTCTTAGAACAACAAAAGTAGGGTTTTCTCACAAGTCTTCTGTCAAGTCTCAAAGTTCAATTATTCTTCAGAAGTCAAGCAATTCCAGGAATGTGGGGTTTTAGTACAAGGTTCATATTCTATCCTTGTGCCCCAAAAACATAATTTTAAGATTAAATTTACATATTTTATATTAGGGTTCATCCCTTAAATTCTCATGTATTGAAGTATACCATTATCTTATGATATTAAGGCTAAATATGCATAAAGGTTACATCTACTCATGTTTTGAATTGTATGATCGATATTGTGATTTGAGTTTCATTACTTTGATTTATATTCTAATGAAAGATTTCTATATGGGTATTGAGCCTGATATTTTTTCATAAGTGTTATTAAATAAAGTAAAAGTTTCAAGATCCACAAAGAAGCAGTAAGTTTATAAGAAAGTTTAAGCCTTTTTAAAGATCCACTCATATACAATATAGCATGATTCAACAAAGCTTGATCTTTCGATCTAAAGATAAAACATAAAATCCATGAAATTTTCACCTTGAGTATGATTTAAATTAAAGAGAAGCATAACTAGTTGTCAGTCTATAAACCTTTATGCTATTTTAAGGTGGATTTCTTTTGTATGAGAATATATGTATTTTGGAAGTAGTATTTAGCACCAAGAAGGGAGTAAAGATGAGCATATCCTTAATTCTTTGAAAGTACTAGCCTCTATAGTTTAAGCTTTTTATTAGAATATAGAGGAAGTATAGTGATCACTTTAGTTAAGGTTCTATTCCAATAGAAAGGGTAGAATAACTTTCCACAGCATGGGTAAGATGTTGGACTCTATGGTAGCTCACATGGTTTATTTCGGTGTAAAATTTTTAGAAAAGAAGTGTTGTGGCACACTAAGATTATTCTTATGCTTCATTATACATATTTTATGATCTTGTAGTCTTTATTTTTACTCAAGTCCAAGGTGACTCACGTACGCTTAGCATGAATTATTTGAGATTTTACATATATAAATAACTCATGTTTAATTTATGCATTCACCCCTACATTCTCCATACATTCCAGAAGTACTAACCCATATATACATTTATGTGCTACATTGTTTTATAATGTAGGTCTTGGTGCTCATTTTTAGTAGAACAATTGACTACTTACATCATTACCTGCATCCTAACTTTTGGTGAGTCCTTATACTCCGAGGACCCAGCTTATCAGACTCTTGTTCATTGATGAACGTACTTTATTTACTTGATTTTTATTTATGTTTATGTCAGTTGGTGCTTTTCCTAATAGCTATCTAGTTAGTAGTAGAGGCTGGTCAGTCTGTTTATGTTTTAAGTTTGACGAGTTTGTTTAAGTTTTCAAAAGTTAAGGATTTACATTAAGCTATGGAACTGTTACCTTCAGTTTTTAAATATGTTGATTCACATTTCAATTGAATTTTAAGCTTAATAGATATCATGGGTTAGCTTAGGACTATTCATAATCTTAAGAATTGTGTGGCATCTAGGGATAACTTCTGAGAAGTTTCAAATAAGTTTCCTATCCCTAGGATTGCTGACTTATTCATTAAATGTTCATAAATAATGTTTTTTTTAATTATCGGAGCAAGGATGAACATGCAAATCACTTATGGATTGTCATGCAAACTCTAAAGGATCATCAATTATTTGCTAAGTTCAGTAAGCATGAATTATGGTTGAAATCAATGGTGTTCCTTAATTGTATCATTTTTGGTAAAGGAATTTGAGTTTATCCTCAAAAGACCAAGCAGTAAGGAACTCGGCTAAACCTATCTCTCTATCAAACATTAGGAGTTTCTTGGATTTAGCTAGTTAATATAAGCAATTTGTTAAAGGATTTTTCTTTATTACCTCTCCCATATCTAGACTAACTTAGAATAAAGTCAAGATCTAGTGGTTCGATTCATGTGAGATAAGTTTTTAAGAGATGAAGACTCAAATCATATCCAACGCAGTTTTGAATCTACCAAACAGTTCAGCTGGTTATGCGGTATATTATGATTCTTATAGAGTTGGTCTTGGTTGTGTGTTGATGTA
This sequence comes from Capsicum annuum, assembly GCF_002878395.1. NCBI lineage: Eukaryota > Viridiplantae > Streptophyta > Magnoliopsida > Solanales > Solanaceae > Capsicum > Capsicum annuum. The sequence continues at coordinate 55,214 of NW_025885829.1, forward strand.
GAAGGGAATGATTATAATATATTCTTCTAGAGAGCTCAAACCTCATGAGAAGAACTGTTCAACTCATCATTTTGAGTTGGCAATAGTTGTTCTTCTCTTAAAGATTTGGAGACATTATTTCTACGATTTCATGTTTATATGTTCACTAATCACAAGAGTCTTCAGTATGTTTTCAATCATAAAGATCTAAATCTTATTCAAAGAACATAGCTAGAGTTGCTGAAATACTATGACATAAGTGTCTTGTATCACCCAGGAAAGGCTAATGTGGTGGATGAAGCTCTTAGCAGATTATCTATAGGAAGTCTTGCCCACGTTAAGGATAATAAGAAGGAGTTAGTTTGTAAAGTTAATCATCTTTCTAGATTAGGAGTTTGGTTGGTTGATTTAGCCAAAGGTAATGTTTGGGTTCAAAATGGTTTGAAATCTTCCTTGCTTCAAAAAGGAAAGGAAAAGCAGGATAGTGATCCAATATTGCTTAAGTTAAAAGAGGCATTCCGAAATCAAAGGGTTGAGGTGTTTTGCCAAAGGTGAGATGGTGTTATTCATTGTTAGTATAGATTATTTTATCTGAATGTGGGTGATTTGAAATAACTAAAGTTAGCAGAAGCTCATGGTTCATGATATTCTATTCATACGAGAGCTACTAAGATTATCATGATTTGCGAGAAGTATATAAGTGGAATGGTATGAAGAAAGATTTGGCAGAATTCATAGCTAAGTGTCTAAATTACAAGAAGATTAAGGTTGAGCACCAGAGGCTTAGCGGTATGCTTCAGGAATTCAATATTTCTACTTGGAAGTACAAAGTGGTGAACATGGACTTCGTTATAGGGTTTCCTTTACTCGTCGTCAGCATGATTCCATTTGGTTCATTATGGATCAAATGACTGTGTTAACTCATTTCTTTTAAATTGACATTTGGATTCATTCGAATAATATCCTAGACTCTATCTCGGGGAGTTGGTAAAATTATATAGAGTTCCCTTGACCACTATCTCAGATAGAGGTACCTAATTTACCTCTTATTTTTGGAAGGCTTTTTAGGAGGGTCTGGGTGCCCAAGTTCACCTTAGTACACCTTTTCACCCACAGATAGATAGTCAGGAAGAGAGGACCATCCAGATCTTAAAGGACATGTTGAGGGCGTGTGCAATTTATTTCAAGGGTAGTTATTAGGATCACTTGCCACTGATTGAGTTCTCTTACAATAGCAGTTATCACTCTAGTATTCAGATGTCCCCATTTTAGGTACTTTAGTTGGTGAAGCTGCTTTGATAGGGCCAGATTTAGTGCTTGAGGTATTGTAAAAAGTTTAACTCATCTAGAAAGGATGAAAATGGCCTAAAGTCCTTAGAAATCCAATGCAGTTGTTAGAAGAAAAGAGCTTGAGTTTGATGTTAGAGATTTTGACTACTTGAAGATTTCACCCATGAAAGGGGTGGAGAGATTTGGTAAGAAAGGAAAGCTCATTCCCCGCTATGTTGGTCCTGAAAGGGTTTTGATTTAGTATGCAAAGGTATCTATGAGTTGGAGTTTCCTACATAGTTAGTATCAGTACACCCAGTTTTTATGTCACCTTGTTGAGGAGGTGCGTTGGAGACCCAACATCAGTAATACCTATAGAAAAGATTAACGTGGAAAATAGCCTCTCTCATGAAGAAGTCCTAGTTTAGATCCTTGATCTTCAAATTCGTAGGATAAGGTATAAGGATGTTGACTTAGTGAAGTTTTTATGGAGAAATCTGCCAGTTGAGGGATCTACTAGGGAAGCAGAGGAAGATATAATGACAAAGTACCCCTACCTTTTATCTTCAAACCCAATCCCAGCATGAGGTAATAGTTTCCTTAATTCACTAATTCTTTCATTTCTATCTCACCTTACAACTATTCTCATATCATGGCATGCATTCATGAGTTCAATTTAGTTCATGCATCAATCATAAATAGATCCCCAAATTTTAACCTAGGGATAACGTCTCTACCCTATGATTCATTGTCAATAACAATAAGTCATTTAGTGTACTTGTTACCATAATAAAAGAAAATCTAGAAAATTGAGTCTCATACCATGAATACTCCTAACGACATGTGATAAGGCCTAAAGAGACATTAGAAAGGGAGTAGTTGTCACAACAAACAAGGCTCAAAACTCAGAACCACAAGTCACTACTCATGACCTGTCATAATGAGTCATGATGTGAGCCTTGATGACTAGAATAAGAAATTCCTGCACGATTTTAAGAATGGATTTTTTGTAAATTCCCATCATTTTTAACCCAAAACCCATGTCATTTGCACACTCCAACATTGATTATTGAGGGATTAACTTAACCTAACACCTTATAAACTCAAAAATTATAATGATTTGGCAAAAACAAATGATTTTATTCTTCTCTAAAGCTAGCTAGGGTTCCTCAAGTTCCAAACAATTCCCCAAGAAATTCACCTCCAGGTAGTTGGGATTTCATCATTGGATTCCTTCCACCCATTGAGTCCCAAAAATACCTCAATTCTCAAGTATATTTTCCCCTCAAGTTGGGTTCTAGGTCAAATATGATTTTTCTTTAAGCTCTTTAGTTTATTGTGAAATAAAATCATGAATATGTGTTTTTTCAAATTGAAATAGCATCTTCCATGTTCAAAACCATGAAATCCCTTACCATGACATATTGAGTTTATGGGTTTAACTTGTGAATTTTCCCTTAATATTAGTTAATGTCATCATGTGTAGAGTTGGTGGGTTATGAACACTTAATACCTAGCAATTCAGTTATATGCATCAGTTTACATATTACTGAGTACTTCAAATTTATGCATGCATTGTTTTATGCAAAATATCATTACTTGAGCCTATCAGTTATGTTTACATATTATTTTATAGTTTAGATTCATTTTGGTGAGAGTATTACTTAACACTAAGTGACTGTAGGGATGGCATCTCACCCTTTAGTTAGGCTTGAGACCGTTAGTAGTAGTTCCTAAGTTCTAAAACTATGACCCCATCATAGGTTATAAGAAGTCACCCATCAGTTTAGGCTTGACACCCTAGTCCTTCATGACATTATTTTAGTGGATCCCCACCAGCCAGTGCTGGTACCCCTGGCAAGGTACTAAAAACCTTCCAATTGTGGTTATAGGTTCGGCCCTAATTTTTCTAAGATTACGGTATGTTGGATGTAGTTAGCTCCCATAATCCTCAGTTTATGATTCAATTTTTGACTTTGCATGACCTTGCTTTAATATATACAACTTTATTTAATTCATGTTATAATGCTTGGTTTGCATTTAAATTATCATGTTTACATGCATCCATGTTAAGTTTATGCTAGTTAGTTTCCCCTCCTACATGCTTAGTATATTAAAAATACTAATCACATACTTCTTTGCATTATATTATCTCATAATATAGGTTTGAACGCTTAGTGCCTTAGCAACACTTAGCATACTTCTGTTCCGCATTCAGCATCATCTTTTGGTGAGTCCTCATCATTCGAGAACTAGTTATCAATTCTTTATTTTCTATTCAATTTATTTTTGTTAGTAGGGGGCTTGTCCCAACAACTTACTATGAGCAGAGGCTTTCAGATAGATATTTAGATTTTCCTTACGGTTTTAGTCAGTAACACATATTTCTAGCTTTTTTTGTCTCTTAGTATTTCATAATGACTATTTTATTAGTTTTTTATTTTAGTTCAGTTTCTAACCAAAATGTTATTCTATTTCAATTTTCATAGTGTTTGCCAGACCATGGGTTAGCTTAGGGTCACTAGTGACTCTAAGCACCATGTTATGACTAGGGGTTTGTCCTGAAGAACCTAACATGGTTTAGTTCTAACCCAAAGGGAAAAGAAAGAAATTTGATTATGTGTTTGTCTAGGTAATTGGAAATTAAGTAAAACAAAAGGGGATTTTTGTAAAACCAATATAATGACCCTCCTGTTCATTTTCTATATTTTCACTAATTTTTTCCATTTATATATTTTCTATCACTTTCCCAAGTCATTTATGACTTGTTGAGACTGACAGTGCGATGACTGGGCATTTCATTTGTTTTTTTGATCCAATTCCCTATTTAGAAGTTTTTATTGGTTCAAAATGTCTATCGAGAAAATACTATAGTCAAATGACCTTGTATACCAATTATGACTATTCTAGTAGCTCAAAAACATCGATTTTAGGCTAGGTGGACCATTGGTTTGTATCTCAAGGCTTTCAAACACATTTTGAGCTAATGGTTAAAAGTTAAGAAAATGAGAAGTGGGTGTGAGTCTCACTTTTCATAAAAATGACCTCGTATTGGAATTTCGAATGTACCATTATGTTTGGAATGTTAAATTTGATGGGGTAGCATATATTGTTTCCACATATGGGATTCTGAATAAATTCTGAGAGGTTGGATTCCAAGTCTAAGCTTGTGTCTGGTGCATTATGTAGACGACCATCCAGTCGCTTAAGTGACCTAGCTTGAATCGTTGGCATCACGTAAGTGAAACGAGTGTTGTGTAAGCCAATCCCACTTAAGTGATACCACCATCCCTTATGCGATTTATGCTGAGATAGATATTATTGGTTTAGAGACACTTAGTCTCTTAAGCGATGTTTTCTTAAGTGACCTGATGTCTACTTAAGCAACATCTGTGGGCCTGGAAGGGTATAAATACCCCACTTAACCTAATTTTGTCCGCTTTTTATCCATAATCTTGAATTGTGAACCTTTAAAAGTGGAAATTCTTATGAGAATCAATAGTGGGTGATTTTGGAGTTTTGGTATAATTAATTTACCCATTTCTTATTTGTTTTTGTGGTAAGATTCCATTATTTTCATGGTAAATTTCTTCACCTTTTACTTAACGCCCTAGAATCATGGTGGATTGATTGTAGCGCCATTAAAGTTCAGAATTTACCCATTTTTAGGGTAAATATTCCTTAAGCATAGAGGGATATTGTGTTGGTTTTGAATGTGCGATTCCAAACATGAGCCCCACATAGGACTTTTACATAATTGTGGACCCTAAGTACAATAGTGTATTATGGATATCATTATTATCATTTTGATAAGTGTGATTTTTATAGAGTGGCACCTTGAGAAAGTTTCTCAAAAATGGAAATAGGAAGTTAAAAGATTCTTTGGGTTTTTTTCTGGCGTCCAAGTAAGCTAGGTTTACCTTTGTCACTTATTGAGCTATTTCCTCGTATGATTATGCTAATATACTAGATATGGAATGGGATTTAGGTGTTAGAGTAATATTTGGTTAGTCGAACTATTTAGGTTATCTTGAACCATAATTTAGAAGTAATTAGCTTAGTTTCTCATGTTAGGGAGAGAATTGATATCTTAGGGATATGGATTTCATCACATCTAGAAATGAATTTACATACCTTAGCCGAGTCCAGGGTAGATTTTTCCTAAAATGGAATTCAGGGATTAGAAGTGGGCTTGTTCGGCCCACCTTAGGCCAATACTTGTGCTAGTTTGTTTAGACTTAGTTACACATGATATATCTTTATTCATGCTTATTTGGGACTTTGAAGAGATAAGATGATTATTGATTATGCTAGTTTAATAGGTGATAGTTAGTGCTAATCTTGAGTAGGTTTCAATGAAAAATTATGGTATTTTTGTAAAATAGATTATGATTATGGTTTACTTGCTTAGCATATTGATATAGTGCAATGATATAGGAGTTCTAGTCCAAGTTCAACAATTGATGATGATATTTATACTATGAGTTTTGGTTCAAATTCACTATTTGATAATATTGATAATATGAGTTCTAGTTCAAGTCCAACATACGATGTTATCATGATGACACTATTGAGGATTTTATGATGATGATGATGTATGAGTTTTGATTCAATCCTAGTAATGTGAGTTGGGAATTATATAATTCGGTACAAATAATAAATGTTTATGGCTGATATTCCGTAAAGTTATGGATATTTGGTTATTTATTTATCTTGATTGTACTCTGTGAGCTATGGGGTTCTACGTTTGGTTATTTACTTTTCGCACTTATTGGATTATGGGGGCCAATTTATTAGATTATATATGTGTGATCTTTATGTTACTTTTTCTTATTTACTTATTTACTTATGCACAATAGTGCTGGAGTGTATGTTAACGTTTTTCCCTTTTACCTGAGATAACTTATTTTATCTTGTCTCTTAGAATACATATATCATGATTTAGCTCAGTCGGCAGATGATGCCAACTGAGTACCTATATTTTTGTACTCATACTGCACTCTTGTACCCTTTTGGTGCAGATTCGAGTACTTATTTCTGTCACTAATTCAACGATCATCCAAAGTTGGTTTTTGGGATAGGGTTAGCCCTCAAAGTCCTAGTTGCCCCTTTTCCCTTCAATTTATCTATGTATTGTCTTTAATTTTCAAGGTAGCATATATTTGACTATTCAGTACTTATAGTTCTATTGTAGTAGCTCCTGTATTGGCATTACTGAGTCTTGGGATGGTTGTTTCTCTTTTATCTATTATATTAGACTGTTATGACTATATTTTTGTTTTTTTATACTCTTTAAATGTTGATTTCCATCTTATAGTCCATCTTCCACCAAGTTATCCCATTGAATGTATTCCTAGGCTATGATTTGGCTTACCTAACGGCGGATAAACTAGGTTCCCTCATGACTCATAAATTGAGTCATGACAAGTTTGTATTAGAGCCTAGGTTTCACCCATATTATTGGTGCAAGAGAAATTTTCTAGCTGAGTTCATAGATTGGAAATATGATATACGTTTCTTATATTTAGAAGGCTATAGGACATTCTTAGTATTTATACACTTCATTGACTCATTTCATTGTAAGAGTTTGAGTTGGTTTCTAAAGTATTCCTTTAGCTTCACTCTTTCATAGATGGCTAGAACACTTGCTAATACTACAAGAGATGAGGGTCCTAAGACCGAGCCTAGGGATCCTATTGCTGTTTGTGGTTAACCTATTGGTCATAATATCCCAAGGATGTATCCTTAATTAAGGGCCAGGATAGAAAGGCTTCACTAGACCTTATCCCAACCCCTGAGCTAGATATTCTTTTGTCGTAGCCAACGACGGGCTAGGGACCATCCAAGGCTCCACTGATGTTTATTTCTTCTTTATTACTCAGGGATTCTTTGGTTTAGTTTTTGGGATATGTTGATGGTTCACCGTCTGATGGTGCACAATCAATAGATAAGACTAGTAGTAAGGTGGCAACCAATAGCTGCGACTCCTAAAATTAAGGTTCGTCCCTCTGGCACTGGCAGTTGTATTATTGCTCTATCTGTGGTTACCTAGCCTACTATATCTGTTGAGGAGAAAAAAATTCAAGGTAAGTTCCTTACATTGGTTTCGCCTAGGTTTTTGGTGCATGAGGCGACGATACGTATAAGTTCTTCTTTTCTTGTTAGGATAGACCCCATAATTTAGGCCAAGTTGAGACGTTATGTGGACAATTCTACTTTTCAATTATACTTGGAAGATCGAAATTGGTGGAGAGGTTACCTTGATTCTAGCATAGTTGTATCTTCTCCTTTGATATGGACTCAATTCTTTAAGATCTTTTTGGAGAAATATATGACTTGCAGCCTTTAAGATCATAATAAGGGTCAACTCTAAAGGTTAGAGTAGGGTTCCATGACTGTATTAGAGCATGAGGTTTATTGAAACCCTTGGAGGTTGCACCACAATGTTCTAGGGTCAAGTCACAGAAATCAAGAAGGATTAACATATGAAGAAGTGGGAAAAAGATTTTGAAGGAGTAGGGTAAGGTTATTTTTTAGATGCCTTATCTCAACATTTATGCTAAGGACCTCATTAGTTAAGATTAACACCTTCTTCTTTAGTTCAGCATTCTCTCTTCTGAGCATTTCAGATTCACAAGGTCTTCGTTTCGAGAGATGCTAAATTGATGCTTGGAGCTTACTAATTTTTTCATCCTTGATAGGTAAATTGACCTTTAGTTCCACTATTTCCTTTTTGAGCTCCCTTTGATAAATGCTATATGATTTGACACACTCATTTTTGACCATTGTTTTCATGGCAAGTATTTAAAACACAGAACCTTAGGTTCTAGAATCACTGACAATGCCATAGTGATCAAGTACTTTGTTTAACCAATATCCATAAGGCATGCCATGGTTTCTATTTTCCCCAAGAACCTTTTTGTGAATGCATTCTCTCATTAATACAGGTAGATTAATGAAATTAAAGTAACTAAGGTAATCCACCACATATAAATTAGTGGCTAATACAATATTTCTCTTTTTTGAGTAGGCAGATTTACCTTATTCACAATGTCAAAAATCAATTGAAACTCACACTTGAATGAGTTCCTATTTAATGCAGCCACAAATTTCCCTTTGATATTAGATGCATTTTCAAAGAATTCTATTTAAGGCACCTTCTTCGAGAAGTTCTCACCCCATATATAGGAACTTCCAAATATTTCCCCAGTGTTTCCTCATTTAACTTTATTTTCTTTCCTTGGACCTGTGCAGTCAAATTCATCCCATCTTCTGAGAATTCTGAAGTGAAATAGAATTCCCTGACTATCTCATCAAAAACAGTAGGAATATGTCATTCTATGAGATGTATCTAACCTTGATGTTTAACCAGCTCAAGTAATTCCACCATACCAGGTTCTGTTAGCATATTTGAATAAAAATTCTTATAGTTAACACCATTTGATTCTTCAAAACCCTGTGTCTAACTTTCTTGGACAAAACCTCACTTTCCTCCCTATTCTTTCTTCTAGTATAAGTGATCATGGATTCTTTTTCATCTAATTTCTCTCCTTGGGACCAGGTCCCTCAAGAGTCACCTGTTTCTCAGTAAAACTTCCAGACCATTTAACGAAAATTCTTGGCGTTCTTTACTAACATTTTTTTTCTTGTGATCAACCATACTCTTTCCTAGGCTCTTTGACAACAAGATGAGATTTTTAGTAACCCAGGTTCCATCTACTACTACACTATCAAAAAAGTTTTGAAGACTCGAGGATCATTCTTCATTAAAAAAAAGAGTGATAAAGTATTTAAGCTTTGGAAGAGTAGAAGAATAAGGGATGTTTTTCAGTATGGTTTGGGAAGGGACTTTTAACCATGCTAAGCTTAGAATCCTTTAAAGGACATGATAATGGGAGAGTAACTGCCATCGGGAATGTCTTTTTCTTAAAAGGGCAATTTGGGATTTAGATTATCCTTTTTGATAAGAGAACTAGTGGGTTCAACTAGATTTAAGGGAATAATAAGCACAAGGAAGGGTTTTATCTGGGGAATAAGATATCATCAATTATAAGATTTTAGGTGACTCACCTTCCCTTTTAGAATAGGAAAACTTTTTTCTGACACAAGGATAGGGAGCACATGATTTTTTCTTAAAAGAATAGACAAAATTTTCACATATATGATACTAAACTGAGAGATGGGACCTAGTCCCTCCCTAGTTTGAATAAATCTTAAACTTTGTGTTTGTTATTCTGTCCACCTCCAAATTTTTTCCCATGGGTGTATACCTTTAAGGGTATGGTATTGAGTTTGGACAAAATACACATAATTTACCAAGGATACCTACCTCTTAAACATAGCTAGGATCAGTGACTAACATTTTCCATCTTTACAATTCTCTTCAGCATCTTCCAACCTTTACTCATCATCTTTAACATCATCAACCCTCTTTCTTCAAATCACATAGTTTCCTTCTTGTCATAGATACTTTCAATTATATTCAACCATGGATTAGATTCTTTGAAATTGATTAATTCAGTTGAGACACTTTTATCATAAATTCTCTTGAGAGAGAAAATATATTTAGACCTTTCAATATTGATGTTTTTAATCATTCATTTTTAATGATCATTCCTAATTGCCATTCTCTTCCTCATAATTAAGACCATGATCACTTTTTAGATTTGTGAACCCACTTGAGTTTAAGTTACCAGTAGTAGGACAATGGAGTGATCAAATTCTTCTTGGTACATCTAGGTATAGAGTTTTTCATAATTTTCAAGGACATAAAATTCTTTGGATAGGAATTCTCTTGATGGATATATCTATCATTAAATATTCTTGCTCTATTCCAACTTTGACAGTGTTCCTTCAGTCGTGATCTCTTCCACAGTAAGTGGACAAGGGTTTATAAACTATGTTTTTGACATCTTGAACAACCTTGCTTTGTGAGCCCGAAGATTGATCTTTGTATTGATACCTGTGCCCCTTACTATTACTGACTCCCTGACCAGTGAGGTTAGAGAGGATTTGTGAGGATGAGGTTCACTAAAGAGAATTTATGAGTTCTTCCCTCAAATAGACCAGGTCTCTTTCTAACTTCTTATTCTTCTGAAGTGTAGTCATGAGAAGCCTTTTAGAATCCTCCATTTTTCCTTCAAGCTCAACCTAAAACTTTGAGGCTTCTTTTTTTCCATTACACTCAAAAGTATCTACTTTCTCCAATTTACTTACCAAACTCAAGTTTTCAAATTTTAGCTTAGCAACTTGTTGCCCGGGTTCTAATATCTGGAGAGTTAAAAAAATCAACTCAAGCTCCTAATCTTCTATTTTTTCTCTAGAGCATTATTTTTTCTTTGTCACAAGAATCACCTCTTTTCTCCAGTTGACGCACTAAATTCAGATTTTTAGATTTTAACTTAGTAACTTGCTCTTAAGTTTTAGATATTGGTAGTGTTAGATCAATTAAATCAAGGTCTTAACTTTCCATCTTTTCTTCTAGAGCAATTTTTTCTCAGTCATTTCACACATAGATTCAATTAGCACATTTTCAAGGTTTTTCATCTTTCTAGTAGAATAGTTGTCCAAGTTATCTTTAAGGTTAGACAGTGTCATCTCATTTTCTTATTCATCTTCAGTGTTTTCCAAAAAAGCAAACAAGGAATCAAAGATCATCTTCTCATCCTCTAAAGAAATCATGGAAATATCTGCAAACTTCTCAGCTCTATGAGATTCACTGGAAAAGTCACCCCAACCAGCTAAAGCTTGTTTAACTACAAAATAAGTTGCAACCTGTCTTCTTGATTTTATAGGGACGTGGTCCTTTTTTCTTTCTTTTTCACCTCAAGTGTTGTGATAATCAATATATTCCATTTTATGCATTGGAAAGTCCTTAATAAAATGTTCAGGACTTCCACATTGGTGACAAACTTCTATAGTGCCTCCTTTTTTGTTGTTACTCCCACTTTCTTGAAACTGGCCACTTTGTCTCCAACTCTAACTATTATTTTTTTCCAAATAAGCAACTTTAGTTTTTCTTCATTAGAGTCGAATTTAAATGTTTTTAGTGCCAGAGATTTTTCTCTTTTTATCTTTATCTTCTCATGCCCTTATAGCTTTTTAACTTCATGAGTCTTGAGATTCCCAATGAGTTCATCCATGGTGAGAGTTTTCAAGTTCCTATCTTCAATTATAGCATCCACTTTTCTTTCCCGAGATTTAGAAAGAACTGCAAGGATTTTTCTCACCTCTTTGAATAAAGGAATTACTTCTCCTAAGTAGTGAAACTCATTAGTGATAGAAGTACACCTGGTATGCATCTCTTGAATAGTTTCTCCTTGTTTCATTGTGAATTTTTATACTAAGTGGTCAATATATCAACATTTGAATCCTTCAAATCAGTGGATCCTTTATGAGTAGTTTTCAACCAGTCCCAGATTTCCTTAGCTATTTCACAAGCTGAAATCCTATTATATTCATTTGGTCTGATGCCATAGACAATTAATTTCTTGGCTGTATAGTTTTTGTCAATTCTTTTTCTATTCTTATCATTGAACTCCCTCCTACTTTTGATAACTATTCTAGTAACATCTCCTTCTTTGACTTCTTTTATTGGTACACGACGACCATTAATAATAATGTCCATTAGATCATTCTCCTCAGCCATAATAAAGTCAAACATCCTTGTTTTCCACCACCCATAGTACTTTTAATTAAATCTAGGTGGTCTAGTGGTTGGTTTCCCCTCTTACAGGGTAGGTGGAGAAGCCATGCTAATCAAGATACTCTGATGCTAAATTTTTAGAGTGACCTCACTCTGATACCAATTACTGGAAACCTTAGGGGTTGCAATAAGTAGTGAGGGACCAGGTCCCTTAAAGTCAATCACAAGTAATAAAAAATTAGAGTGTAGGAAAACTAAATAGAGTGTACGAAAGAAACAACACATAAGATTCAACGTGGAAACCTTCTTGCTCAAGGGAGGAAAAACCACATCTTGCCCTCTCAAGAACCAATTAAATCAACTATATTCAACCTCTTGATTACAGACTCGATTTCAGCCTAACTCAAGGCTCCTTTTTCTTGTAATAACTCTACTATAAGATCATCTTGGTAGCTCCGCCAAGGACCCTCTACACTTATTAACTTTTAGTATCAAACTTAGGAAACTCTTGCTATGCACTCTTGAGCAATGACAAAACTAGAAATTACTCTTATATATTGAGTAATTCTTTTACACATCAACGCTCAAGAAAACTCACTCACTCTTTAAGCATACTACAAAGATAAGAACACAGCAATGCTTGAGCAATCTTGAAATAGAGTTTTTGCTGCCTCTCTTCACTCCTTAGATTTGTGCAAAAACTATTTTATGACAAAGAAAATTTTTAATTTTATAGATGAGTGATGATTTTGGATGAAATATCATTGGACCAGGTGTCTTATTTTGTACAAGCAAGACCTAGAAGTTTGTTACAAAAGAGGACAAAAATATGCATACACCCATGCCAGTCGTATGGTACCATAAACATCCAGGGACCTAGTCCCTTGCAGTTAGTTGCTCATCATTAAAACTACATATAGAAAGGTTCACTTTATGAGTTGGATAGATATGCTACTTATATTCTTACTACTAAATATGAGAGGGTTTGTTGCTTTGTTCAGGGATTGAGACTTCTTCTTCATATGTCTACATAAAGTTTGGTTGTTGGTGGTAGGTCTCTTTTTGAGGTTTCTCAGCATGCTCATATTATGGAGGATATGAATTGTGAGGCCCAAGGAGGCAACAATAAGAGGCTACATAATCATGGTAGTTTTAGTGAGAGCTATAGTGTCTCATAATTCAAAGTTTGTGGTTGTATTAGGTACCCTCCATATCAGTCATATTACCATATGTCTCATGAGAGCTATAGTGCCTGTTGAGGTTGCTCTTTAGATTACCTTTGGAGGTCAGTATAGTTCCAGTGATCTTCCTGGCTAGGGTAGTAGTTAATCTTTGAGGGGTTCATCTTCTAGTTACTATAGTCACGGTAGTTATTCTAGAGCAGCTAGATCTTCAAATTTTGTACTTCACCAGGGGCATGTTATGGTTGTGGATCTTTTTGTTGTTTCTCGAGAGAGTGCCCTATCCTTAGAGTGATGGTTTCTTCAGATTAGAGTGTTCCACCAATTTGGGTAGCTTCTCCCCAACTAGATTTGTATGTATGATCGCAGAGGTGGTCCCTAAGGTGCTCATGGAGGTTCTTAGGCAGGTTGGATAGGAGATCGATCAAGAACCCAGCTAGGTGGTGGGTGTGGTTAGTTGTATGTAGTTCCTGCTAGACCCAAGGTTGAGTCTATAGATGTTACTATCACAGATACAATCTTGGTATGCCATTAGTAAATTTTTTCTTTATTTTATCTTAGATCCACTTGTTCTTTTGTGTCTGGTTATTATTACCCCTAATTAGAGTTATCATGGGATTTATTATCTATGTCATTATATGTATGTACTCCTACGGGTGATTTTTTAGTAGGGGATTAGGTTTTCAAATTATGTTTTATGACTGTTCGAGAACTTGATACTCATGTAAATCTTATCTTATTAGAAATAGTGGATTTTGATGGGATTCTGGGTATGGAGTATTTATCCCACTATCATACGAACGTGGAATATTTTTCATAGACCGTTACCTTTGCCATACCCAGTGTACCCCCCGATCGTGAGGCAAAGAGAGATTATCCAAAAGATGTGGATGATTTCTTATATTCATGCAAGCAGAATTATTTTATGGGTTTTAAGTCTTATGTTTCTTATATTCACAATGTTAGTAAGGAAATTTCATCATTTCACTATGTTTCTATAGTTCGTGAGTTTCCAGATATTTTCCATACCAATCAACTTGGTCTTCCTCTTGAGTGTGATATTGAGTTTGTTGTTGATCCTGAGCAAATCCTCAACCTATTTCTTTGGAACCTTACCATATGGATTTTGCCGAGCTTAAGAATCTAAGTTCTCAGCTTTAGGATCTTTTTGGTGATGGTCTCATTACTGATTGTGTCTCATTGGGGAGCTTTTGTGATTTTTGTGAAGAAGAAAGATGGTTACATTCATATGTGTATTGATTATAAGTAGCTTAATAAGGTGGTGATGAAGAACCAGTATCCTATGTCTCACATTAATGATTTGTTTGACCATCTTTAGGAAGCAGCGGTCTTCTCTAAGATTGATTTGGGGTTCGGTTACCATTAGTTGAAGATTAGAGTATAGGATATCCCGAAGATAACCTTTAAGACCTGTTATAGTCATTATGCATTCCCAGTGATGTTATTTGGGTTGACAATGCCCCAGCTGCATTTACGAATTTAATGACCGTATGTTCAGGCCTTACTTGAAATGTTTTGTGATTGTGTTCATCGATGACATCCTTATGTATACAAGGAGTACATAGAAACACATGCAACATTTGAGGATTGTTCTCTCTACTTTAAGAGATCAATTATTTTTTTCCAAATTCTTTAAGTATGAGTTTTGGATTGAGTCTACGACATTCCTTGGTTATGTGGTATCTAAGTATGGGATTATGGTAGACCCGACAAAAATTGAAGCTATTATTAGTTTGGCCGGTTAATATAGACGGTCCATTGAGAGTTTTGCTACTATTACAATGTTGATGACCAGTTAAACTCAAAAGAGCTTCCCTTTTTATGGTCCAAGGAGTGTGAGTTGAGCATTGGAAAGCTCAGGGAATTTTTTTCTTCTTCTCCTATTTAGAACTTAGCATTAAGGGTGAGGGATTCACCGTGTATTATGATGTTTCTGGTGTTGTTTTGGTTGTGTGTTTATGCGAAGAATTGTGTTATTGCTTAAGTATTGACATAGCTGCAAGTACACCTATGCAACTACCCCACTCATGGTTTGGAGTTTGAGGCATTAGTCTTTGTGTTTAAGATTTAGAGATATTACCTTTAGGGTGTGCATTATGAGATCTTCATGGATCATTATAGTGTTCAGCATCTTATGACCTAAAGGGGGCTTAATTCTAGGTAGCGTATATGGATGAAGTTTTGTAAGGATTATAACATCTATATCATGTATCATCAGGCAAGGTGAACGTGGTAGCATATGCCATAAGTCAGAAAATGGTGTGTTTGGGTAGCTTGGCTTGCATTTCAATTTCTTAGAGGTTGTTAGAATGGGATATTTAGTCCTTAGCCGATTTAATAGTGAGACTTGATATTTCAGACCCAAGGAGGATCCTTTCAAGTGTTGAGGTGAGGTCATCACTATTTAAGCAGATTTAGAGTCGTCGGATTAAGGATAAGAGGCTTTGCATCATCCTTGATCAGGTGTTAAGTCGTAAGTCATTAAAGTCTAGCATAGATTTTGAGGGTTTCTTGAGATTTGATAACCGCATTTGTGTTCCCAAGGGTTTGTGACTTAATTTTTTCGATTTTGCATGAGGCCTACAGCTCCAGATATTCTATTCACCCGAGTACAACTAAGATATATAGAGATTTAATGCAACATCATTGGTGGCGTGGTATGAAAGGAGATGTTGTAGACTTTGTAGCTCATTTCCTATGTTGTTAGCAAGTAAATAGTGAGAATCAAAGACCTGGTGGCTTGATTCAAAGATGGCCCATCCCTGAATAGAAATGGGAGCGGATTACCATGGACTTTGTTAGTCGTTTTCCTTGTACTTCCCGTGGTTTTGATATTCTTTAGGTTATTATGGATCAGTTGACAAAGTCAGCACATTTCATACCAATTTAGATGTCTTTCAGTGATGATAGGTAGGCTCGTATCTATGTTATTGAGATATTCCGGTTTCATAGTGTTCCTGTATCTATCATTTCATATCGGGGTTCAGTGTTCATTTCTAGCTTTTGGAGATATTTTCTGGAGAAGTTGGGTACTCAAGAAGATCTTAGTAGATCCTTCCACCCCCAAACTGATGGATAGTTTAAGAGAACTATTCAAGTTCTCGTAGATATGCTCCAAACCTGTGTTCTAGATTTTGGAGGTTAGGGGATAGAAACTTAAACTTGGTTGAGTTAGATTATAATAATAGCTATCATTCAAGTAATAAGTTATTGCCTTTGAGGCTTTATATGGTACGTGATGTCGTTCTTTGATTGGATGGTCTGAAACTTCTGAAATTAGACTCTATGGTACCAACTTACTTCTAGAGTTGTTGGATAGAGTCAAGGTGATTTAGGATGGGTTGAGTGAAACTCAGCGTAGGCAGAACTCATATGCAGATAGTAGACTTTGTTCCTTGACATTTGGAGTTGGTGACTAGATATTCCTCTGTGTACTACCCATGAAGTGTATTATGAGGTTCGGGAGGAAATGCAAGATCAACCTAAAAAATATTAGACTCTTTGAGATTCATCCCATAATTGGCAAAGTGGCTTATGAGTAATCCTTACCACCAAACTTTTTATTTATGCATCCGGTTTTCAATGTTTTTATGTTGTGGTGATACATTCCTGATCCATCGCATGTGCTTAGATGGGACTCAATTTAGTTGGATGAGAAGTTGATCTTCCTGGAGGATCCTGTACTCATATTGGCTAGTGGTGTTAGGTGTTTGCTCTCTAGAGAGATTCCAGTAGTTAAGGTTCAGCGGAGGCACTAATATCGCCCAAACTACACCTCAAATTAAAGATAAAACGGTCAATGCAAAATATAGTTACACCACTCAAGCTTGGTTCGAACCTATAGGGACTAGGTGAACTATCTCTCAAGCTTGCTGAAATCAAAAAACAGTACAAGAAAGTAAATTGGGGGAAGGGGGGTTATAGTTGTAATCTGTGAAAAGTAACAAGATGTGGAATTCTTTGGTTGTAATTAGTCAGAAACAAACTCTAGGATTGTGCTCACACTTTCTTCTAAATCTGTAGGCTTATTATGCTTAATCCAACTATCAAACTATAGTGCATGTAGAATCTAGCAAGTTATGTATCACAAACAGCCTCTCGACATACCTTGGTGAATTTCACTTATCTCCTCTCGATCTCAGAGCCTAACCTTACTAACCCTTTCCTTGGACCCCATTTTCAACTATCTCCTCCCGGTCTCAAGTTAATTAGATAAAGATAAATATCTTAAGTAGATAGTAATGATTAGCTTATTTCGACAATTGACTTCTAATCAGTATTATGGTCTCGTTTCTCAATCTCTACCTCCCTCTTAAGTTTATAGTGAATACATACGGGATCCTAACATTTGAAATTGTTAAGAAAACAATAAATGCGAAGAAAATCACAATACATGCAATAAATATAGTCTATAATGATTGAACTCTTCCGCTACTTCGTTAATCTACCAGGGTTCCCACATCCCTAGCTAAGGGAATAAGCAGCTCATCGCTATGAAACAATCAATGGAATTCATATTTGAAAGTATTAAATCAATCTCACTATAATTAATGTATAAAATCCAATTTCTCGAATTGAATAATAAACCAAAGTAAAGAACAAAGCAATCGCAAGATCAAAATTGAATCTCAAAATCAAATATATGTTTGTAAGTAGTAAGAGTGCATAAACAAGAAAAAATCGTAAAGAGGGTATTTATAGATTACAAGGAGACCCTAGGAAACTAATCCTAACTAATAGAGGAAAATCAAAGTTGGTGGCCACCTACCTGACAACCTACGGAGCATAGTTGGTCCTACCTTAGGTGCCCAGAACCCAAAACTCCTCTAAACACTCTAAATCAATGGTTTCTATCACTTATAGGGCATAGGTACTATCTACAGCCCACAGGAAACCTAGCATATGTGACAGTCAAATTTCTTCAACTTTTGAAATCTCAGAACTTCAACTTTATGGTACTTATTCTGACCCGTACTCTATGTAGGTAGTACCTATGGGGTGTAGGTACCCACGTAGGTGTTCCAAAATCTTCAATTTTCACATTTTTTCTCCTTTTCATCTCCAAACCTAGTTTCCTGCAAAACACAACACAAAGAACATCATATCTGACAAAAAGACCTATGTAACTTGGATATTTTCATTATTTTAAGCGTTGAAAATGTTGTGATAGCACATCAACACCCTCAACTTAGAACATTTCCATATCCTTAGGCAACACAACCTAACAAAGAAAATAACAATGCTTAACTAGGAGAAACCTAAGGTATCTACGATAGTCAATCATTATCTTTAAGCTCAAGAACACTCCCCCACCCTTCCTATTTTAACACTTCAAAACAAACTGTATGTATTAATGAAGAACAACAATGTGGCACAAAGGAATCAAGATATGACATTACATTAGCAATAAGAAACCATGCATGTGTACAAGTTACACTACCCAAACAAGTAAGTAGCTAGTAACACAATCCATGCGTCCTCACACCAAGAAAGTCCCAATAAGTCATATGAAATCATACAAGTCAATGAAAGGATGATCAAGAGAAACTCACACTCACAAGGAAATTCAAAACAATGTGCATAGGATCACTATAGGACTTTACTCGACTTGTAATGTAGGCTTGGGGAATGGTACGGTACATATGGACATTTTTAGTGACAAATCCTCCTTCTCACTATAGTTATGTTGGGGTACACTTATAAACTAATTTCTTTTATTCCACCCTTATTTCTCCCTTCTTATTCTTTTATTGCACATTCAGGTTGGCTGTTGCTTGTCTTATTCATTCCTTTTATTTTTCTTTCTTTTTCAAACATCTTTTTTTCTTTTTTCTTTTTGTTTTTCTACCAAACCCAACCTTACATTTTTTCTATTATTTACCCTTCTTCATACTGACTTCATACTACGCTTCTCTATATAGCCACCCTCAACTTAGGCAATTTTCTTGAGTTAAGGTGCACAATGTCCAAGGAGGATCAAGCCCACAATAGGTTCATTGTAACACAAATGGAAAGGTAAAACAAGAAAAGTAGGATATAGAGGCTCAAAATAGGGATCAGGGTATACTTATTCACATGTGGAAGGTCATTTAGGCTAAAAGTAGACTTATTTCAAGAACGGCCTATGATCCTTTCTTAATTGACTATCAGACAACCTAGGTAATACTAACTGGGCAAGTTCTGGATTCAACACATAAGGGAACAAAATAGTATCTCATACACACATAACATAATATCACATCACAAGATACTACCTATCTGGATCATGCAATTGTTATCTATGATTATCATGTCCCTAATCCTAATGCCATAACGAAATTCACAATGGTCACACATATATACATATCACATAGTTCAAAACAATTTTTTAGAGCAGTATAATTTTTTGTCAAAATCAAGAACAAAGTGCATCAACTGCCCTAGATAGTGAAAATTTTCCTAATTACACAAAACACACAACAAAGTAGGATATAAAACACAACACAACACACAATTACACTAGACATGCTAGTTCTAAAACCTTACTGTGGCCGACAGGAAAAGAAGAACAATAATAAGAACCTGCGGCAGCTATAGTATACCCCACCCTAACTAAAATATGGCACACTATCCTATGTGTATGTAAATAATGTAAAGCAAGGGAATGAAGAAATATCTTGAATGAACTAGGTAACCGTATCATGCTCATCCCCCTCAAGGGGTATTTCAACTCGCGAAGGTGGTAGTGGTGGTGGTGCATTACTAGAGGATGCACCCGCAGCTAGCTCAGTATACCTCTATCTATTAACCATTACACACTTCATCAACTAATGGGAGGCCCTTTAGTGCCTGATCATATGACATATTGGGATCTTGTAGATCATTTTCTCTAAATCTCTTAGTCCCAACTGCAGGGATCCACTCCTCATAAAAAAAATCCAAATACCTAGGTTCACGTAGTGGAATCTACTGGGCAATTATGGGTATCTCTGGAGGAATGTCTGGAATATGACTTTCGGCTAGAGTATGCACCTCAGCATGTAATGTATCCACCTCCTCCCTAATCTAAGAAAGATCAGGTGCCTGAATATCCATAAATAGTATCTGTACTCTCCTCTTAAAAGCATCAATATGGCCATAAAAACATGACCTTATCTCTACTATCTCAGCCCTTACAATAGTCCAAATCAGAGTCTCCATTCCAAAGTTGTCTGGACCCAAGGCTGGATCCGCTCATATAATCTGGCAAGCTCAAACTCTACCTCTATCAAATGGGTTGTGGTCTCATCTTGCCTCTCTACTATGCTATCATGACCTAAACAAGTACCTCACCGTGATAGGTATCTCAAGTCTGACGTGGAGTGAAGATTACCTTTTTTGCCTAACTATACCAACACAATATCCCAAAATGTCAAATGAATTCTGAACATATCATGAGAAGTCTATACCAACCACCGGTACTCGGTCAACCATCCATCACAAAGAAATCAACCAAACAACCTAAGTTCACAGTAATCTAACAAAGCCTCTATGAAACCAAAAGTTAATAAAATGTCGGGAATTACCCCCAACAATAGCAAAAACCAAAATCCAAAAAGATAGTAAACACATAATAAGTAAACCACAACATGAAATAGGTCCTTTATAAGGGTGAAAGCTCACCACTTCAATCTGATTCACTAGCTGATCCTGAAACCAAGTCACTAAGTAGGATATGTAAAAGTATGGCCATTTTTGCATCGCATGGTGATACAATATCCGAAGACAGTTTGTGGTTGTAGCACTAGCATGTAACTCAGGGATATAGGAACACAATAATACCATGATAACAATTCAAAACCAATACAACATTCAGTGCATAATATCATATAAGATACATATACATATATAATACCACATGCAGGGGTAGGGAGTAGGGTTGGCATAATCTTCAAAAATATTAACCTAGGTTGTGTAGCATAATAATCATATAACAAGTCACCCACAAGCTATATGGGCGTAAGTCTCCCCTAGCTAGAAAGACCCTAGTATGTATAGCTTCATGAGAGACTCAAACCTCCTAGTATAATCAAGATAACTTAGGCACTAATGTATATACCGTGGGGGACTCAAACCACCAATTCATATATTAAATACGAGGTACTCGAACCTCTCGATCATTTAGACACCATTACCATCTAGTGCAGTTTCCAATGT
>NW_025885830.1:0-1338 GCF_002878395.1 Capsicum annuum
GGGTCCTGAACAAAAAGTAAATTCCCATTTTTTTGGACGGTCCTGAACAAAATATAAAATTCCATTTTTCAGGAAGGTCCTAAACATAAAGTGAAATTCTTTTTTTCAGGAGGGTTCTGAACCTAAACTAAATTCCCCTTTTTCAGAAGGGTCCTGAAAATAAAGTAAAAATCCAATTATTCAGGAGGGTCCTAAAATGAAAGTAAAATCCCATTTTTAAGGAGGTTCCTAAATATAAATAGAAATCCCATTTTTCCGGAGGGTCCAGATCAGAAAGTAAAATCCCATTTTTCAGGAAGGTCCTGAACATAAAATGAAATCTCATTTTTCAGGAGGGCCATGAACATAAACTGAAATCCCATTTTCCAGAATGGTCCGGAAAAAAACTTAAAATCTCATTTTTCAAGAGGGTCTTGAACATAAAGTAAAATCCCATTTTTCACGAGGGTCCAGAACATAAAGTAAATTCTCATTATTTCAGGAGGGTCCTGAACAGAAATTAAATCCCATTTTTCAGGAGGGTACTGAACATACAGTAAAATTCTATTTTTCAAGAGGGTTCTGAACAGAAAGTAAAATCCCATTTTTCAGGAAGGTTTTGAACATAAAGTGAAATCCCATTTTTCAGGAGAGTACTGAACATATTGTAAAATTTTATTTTTCAGGAGGGTTCTGAACAGAAAGTAAAATCCCATTTTTCAAGAAGGTTTTGAACATAAAGTGAATTCCCAATTTCATAAGGGTCCAAAACAGAAAGTAAAATCCCATTTCACCGAAGGATACTGAACATAAAGTAAAATCCCATTTTTCAGGAGGGTCTTAAACAGAAAGTGCAATTCTATTTTTCATGAGGGTCCTGAACAGAAAGTAAAATCCCATTTTACTGGAGGTTCCCGAACATATAGTGAAATCTCATTTTTCCGGAGAGTCCTAAAATGAAAGTAAAATCCCATTTTTCAGGAGGATTTTGTACATAAAGTGAAATCCCATTTTTCTGGAGGGTCCGGAACAAAAGGTAAAATCCCATTTTTCAGGAAGGTCCTGAACATAAAATGAAATCCCATTTTTCACGAGGGTTCTGAACATAAAGTAAATTCCCATTTTTCAGAAGGGTGCTGAACAAAAAGTAAAATCTCATTTTTCAAGAAGGTACTGAACATATAGTAAAATTCTATTTTTCAGGAGGGTTTCGAACAGAAAGTAAAATCCCATTTTTCAGAAAGGTTTTGAACATAAAGTGAAAACCTATTTTTCAGGAGGGTACTGAACATATAGTAAAATTCTATTTTTGTGGAGGGTCCTGAACATAAAGTAAAATCCCATTTTTCAGGAGGGTCC
>NW_025885831.1:0-3096 GCF_002878395.1 Capsicum annuum
TCACTGGTCAAATAGACCAGAATATCATCTATGAAGACTATAACAAATATGTCCAAGTACTTATTGAACACCCGGTTCATCAAGTTTATGAAAGTTGTTGGGGCATTAGTAAAACAAAAGGACATGACTAGGAATTCAAAGTGAAAATACCTGGTATTAATTCTGCAAATTTATTAAAGATTCCAAGTTCCTAGTTCAAGAACTTTAAGAACCTCCAAAGGTCACCATTAATTCTGTAAATTTATTCAAGATTTCAAGTTCCTTGTTCAAGAACTTCAAAAACCTCCAAAGTTCACCATTAATTCTGCAAATTTATTCAAGATTCCAAGTTCCTAGTTCAAGAAATCCAAGACTCATCATTCAAAGGCACGATTAACATCTCAAAATTGAGTATAGATCTATAGTTCATCATTCAAGGTATGTGGAGTTTTTCAACAAGAACTCTCTTTCGTTCTTGTGCCCAAAAGTAATTTCCTTACAAAGGCATGATTTTTGTTTGATTTTTTATAAATTTGAAGCATGAACCCATATCTTATGATGATTATTATGAAATATTGATATTCATGATTTTGAAAGATGAATTTACATGTGTGGTGATATAAAGCATGAATCTTGAATGATATTTATCGTGATTTTGTTATTTAGGTCATGAATTCCCATTGGAAATTGTGTTTTTTCGAGAAAGTGTGTGTTATAAGCACATTGATGTTGAATATTTGAGATATTTTGAATGATTTGACCTTTTGGTCTTAATGGAGTTGTTTTGAACTCGACTGTGAAAAAAATCCATGTTTTTATTGATTATGATAAAGGGGTAGTATATTGGCTCCCGATGAAAATTTTTGAAGTGTTTATTGTGGATTTTCTTTAATGTGAGCCTGAGGCTGATTTAAATTTCAAAGCTAAGTCTGGGAGTAATCTTTAGCATCGAGTGGGAGGTATAAAGTGACCTTACTTCCTTAGAACTACGTGCCCCTATAGGATGTGAGCCTGAGACTGATTTATAAAGTGATCGCTAGTTTTTTTTGGATTTATATTGGAAGTCCTACTCCGATGGCAAGGATAGGATGACTCTCCCCAACGTGGGTTATACGTTGGACTCCATGTAGCTCACATGGTTTATGTTGGTTATAGGATCTCCCTATGTATGTGTGTTTCCTTGTGTCTATGGTGAAAGGTGAAGTGATTTGGAATTGGAATTTTGAAAGTTATTCTTTCAAAATATTTAAATGATATTTACACTATGAGAATTGATATTCTTAATGAACTAAAAGTGATTGACAAATTATATGATGACTCACATGTGTTATTATACTTATTTCATCCTGTCATGATTATGATGATTTTCTTCAGGCTATGTGAGTCTTTCATACATCCTGCATATTTCTTATAAACATTTATGATGATGATGTTCATACAACTACATACACCTCCATATACTCGGTTCCTTTCTATGGTACTGACCCACATCTTCGGATGTGGGCTGCATTTTCTCGGAATATAGGTTCAGGTGTTCAGTTTCAGGTTCGATAGTGATTCTTCAAGCACGCTGTTCTACATCCTCTATTATGGTGAGTCCTCATGTTTCGAGGACGTAATGTGTGATGTTGGTTTCACAGAATTATTTACATTTGATAACTGAGTCTGAGTCAGTTGTGGTATGTCTCAATGGCTCGCTGGTTTTATTGATTTTCTTATAGGCTTGTCAGACTAGTATAGATGTTGGGAGTTGACTAATAAGTCATATTTTGTTATCTTTCTGAAATTCTTTTATTGTTGGATGATGATTACTCTGTTGATATTTGACGGTTATTTATGGAAACCCCATTGATTTGTGTTGAACTAAATAAAAATGGCTCATAGGGTTAGCTTGGGGATACTCATAGCCTCAAGCACCGTGTGACGCTCCGAAAACCATTTTCGAGGCGTTACATCAACTCATCAAAATCATCCATAAAAAAATTTGAAAATTCATCTCAACATCTATATCAAAATCAATCTTTCTCATAGACAAAATCATCTCGACTCTGCCAGTTCAAGGTCAATGTACTCAAATGATTATACTTTCAATTTGACAATTAAATCATGACAACAGCTTTTGAAAAGCATTTGAGACCTTCAATTCATAATAAGAATACCTATCCTGTAGTACCACTCAAATCACGAGTGTTATCTCGAAAGCCTTTAGAAATATCAATTCATTGTAGTAGTTGAAATTCAGAGCATAAATTATCAATTTAAGAAGTAGAGTAATGAAGTAATCATGTATATCCATATTGAAAAAAAGTTCAAAGTCTTATAAATCATTCATAAAGTAATTTGAGTTTATACCCATTTTCGAATATCATGAAATTTCAATAATAGAACTCAAACTTTTTAAATGTCAAAATGTAACAATTTATCAAGTCATGACAACATCAATATTTTTGCGAAAATATCAAGACTCATGGTAATATCTCAAACGTGATATCTCAATATGATCAATGATTCAATTTCTTCATAAAGAAGCTTTAAGCTTATCATAACTCTCAAAATCATTCCAAAATACCATTTCAACATATATCTCGAAATTATTCAAAATAAAAATATAAAATTTACAATTATAGCTATCAAGACATCTCATTTCTCAAATATATATTCAATAATTCAAATCTTCATTGGTAAGCATAAAGCTTGACACTTATCTCAAATATTATTCTAAAATACCATCTCAACATAGTCCCAAAATAATTCAAAATACCACCTCGTAGTAAAAGTGTGTAATTCGCAATGATAATTATTAAATCATATCATGAAAATATTAAGATAATCATATAAATCAAAGTTTATTCATTGAACCATCATAATTTCATAATCGAATTATTTAGACATAACCTTACTTGCAAAATCATGTAAAACCGTTATAAAATTAAAGCTTTGGGCTTAACAACGGAAGATTGCTCTTGTTCAAAACCCCACATACCTTGAAATTGACTTCTTAATTACGAAATCCTGTTCGGAAAAATAATGGGTGCTCCTCAAATGTCTCGAGATGATGAGTTCGATTATCGGATCAAATTTGAATTTCTACAGCGCAATTAGAAGATATTCGGAGCT
>NW_025885832.1:0-4638 GCF_002878395.1 Capsicum annuum
CTCTATATGCATGAATGAACATAAAAGCAAAAGCAAAAAACTATAGCTAAAATGCAGTTTCCAAAAGGAGACAAATGAGAGAGCAAGGCTATACCACTTCTCATATTGCAAATCAAATTAAATAAACAAGGCCAACCCATTATAGCTATAACTCCAGGCACAGATGGGCTTGTTAAAATGGGACGAAGAAACAAGCAAAAAAAGGAGTCCAGGTTTGCGCCTGTGAAAACCCCAAACTGTTATTTTTGCCACATCATTTGTAGAAAAAAGTTTTGCTTTCTTTATAAAGCTCAACAGAAGCAGACACACTTGTCCCTTCGGGGATATCCGATAAAAATAGAACGATACAGAGAAGATTAGTGTAACGCCCTAATTTTCTGAACCAAAATGCTACACGGTGCTCATGACCCCGAAGGACCACAAGCTAACCCATGACTGATATTTGTACCTGTAAACTGCATAATATCTCATAAAATATGCGAAAACATGAACTGTAAGGCCATAAGGTTCAATACTAATACATATTTGAAAAATATGGTATAACAATACCAAAAAGGAACTTAAATACTGAAGTCTGAACATCTAATCTGACATCTAGTCTGAATGACTTTAATTGAACTGAATAAGGAGCTGATGGGAGATGTCCCTTACTAACTCCAACTACTGAAATAAAGTGAAAACTGAAATAGAAATGAAATCATCATGTCCTCAAAAAATGAGGACTCACGTCTAACTCTGACTGCTGATCTTAGAATCTACTGCTAATTTTGAGCTCATGCCTCTGAACCTATGGTGTAACATAAGAGAAAGCACCATAGCACAAATGAGTTAGTACGTCTGAATATAATGAGTATACAAGTGAGGTAGGCTAAATGCAAAGGGTTATATTCATAAAAAATACTGACTGGTATGAACGTGAGAGTACATACACGCATACATAACTGTAACTGAACTCGTGGAGATATTAACTACTGATTCTGAATACTGACAACATGAGTGTACTGATTATGAGATTCTGAAATACTGAGTTTACTGATATTGATATGTAAATCACTAATAAGTGATGGATCTGATACTGTATTACTGAATACTGGGAGACTGATACTATATTACTGATAAATGAATGATTGTTTCTGACAGTTCAAATTATGAAGAACTGGTCTGATTGACTGTATCTAACAGTCCTGAAGCTGAGTACTGATAGCATGAGTTTTGATAACTTTTGTGATTGATAGCATAAGTGACTGTATTTGACAGTCCATAAATCTAAAGGAAACTATCTGAGTTCAATTCTATTTTTGAGTTGACTGTATCTAACAGTCCTGATATACTAAAATCTGAAGAACTATCTGAGTTCTTTACTGAGACTGGGTAGCTATAGCTGACAGTACTAAAATCTGTAACTAAAACTGTGGGAAGTAGTTATCTAATCGACATGCCCCAAATATGCTATAATAGCTAAGCTAGGGTCCAATCTCTGCCCTGACTGGAGGGGTGTCAATACCGTGCCACTGTTAAGGATAGCTGTGAAAACCTTATACTGGCAGGTACTCAAATGAGAATGGTGGGAACCCTAAACTGACGGGTTAAGCCACCTCATCAACCCTAGTCTGACAGGTTAAGATGTCTCAACCTACGCTGGCTACGTAGTTCTAGAACACAAGGATGACTACTAAGAATCACACCCTGAACTGGCAGATGAGTTCCCATCCTTGGGTTCACTCTGTGCTAACTTCTACTCCCATCTGAAGGACACTGAACTGAATAACTAAGCTGAACTGAATAGCTGAACTAAACTGATACTGATTAACTGGACTGATACTAGTGGTATTGTTTAGCAGAGCTAAACTAAGTTTACTGGATTCCAATGACTGACAGAATGTACTGAGTTCTGAGGACTGGTTGAGAGTACTGAAGTTACTAAGATTGACTGTGAATACTGAGGTTGCTGAGGTTACTGAGCACTGATATTACTGAGATTACCGGACTACTGAGATTACTGAGATTTTTGAGTTTTCCTGAGTCACATGACTGACTGAATTTTATAGATCATGGCTTGACTGAGAGTATTGTGAAAACATGACATGGCTCTAGGCACACAGCTATATTTTTCGGGTACAAGTACCCCTAGGAATCGATGGAAGGAAACTGATACAACTTGAATTTCTTGAGTACATGATCATCAATAACAATCCATAATACATGAGTGGGGGATTTCATGAAGTACATGGTCATCATAATATCTATCATGAATAGTAATGCTTATAATCAAGTCATAAATCTCATATTCTAATATCATGGGCATTCCGACAACATATACTATTCATAGCAAGGGCATGGAAACCATTCAAGCATAAGGGAACGAAAACATGTAACATTTAGTTCATATTGTAATGATTTGGGGATATTAAACTTCATGTATTTATTCAACATCTCAAACATGGTAGGGAAAGCATGGATATATTTTATGTACATAATTTATATCTCCATTACAATACATGCTTTATACCACAACAATAACAACACATAATTAGCATAGAAATTCATATTGGAGTGTATGAATAACATGAACTTATTATTTAGATATCATGAAATCATGTAAATATGAAGTTCTAACATAATAGGCATTTTATCGAACACCTTGCATGCATTCTTTAAGGCATAGGTGGATTTCATACTTGCATTCTATCAATCCATCTAAAGATCATGTTTTTCAACCAACAATATAACTTTCATGAGATATACAGTCACGATACTATTATATAGCAAAACAAACAAGCATCAACATGGGTATGATCATATCAACACAATCAACCAAGTTTTTGTATTTTAAAGATTGATTCTTGAACTCCACGGACGAAAGGAATCCGTGGATGAACACTACACATACCTTAGAAGGGAGGTTCTTTTGGATTGATGGAGGAATTTCCTTGGAATTTGATCTTCAAGCGTGATTGTGCAACCCTAGTTGTTTTTCTCCTATGGTGCTCTTGGATGATGAGCTTTGAGATGTTAATAGGGTTGTAATGTGTTTAGAGCTATATATTTTGTAGGGTTAAGTTTAGGGACGTGTAAGGAGTGTTAAAAGACTTAATTACCCTCAAAATAACTCAAAACGGAGTGTTTTTAGCATTGGAACTGACTTAGGCAGCGCCTAACCAATCGCCTAAGTTTGGTTGGGCGGCGCCTAACCAGCGCCTAACCAATCGCCTATCCTTACTGTCTCTCATGAAAATGGACATAACTTTTCGCTCGGGTATTGGATTAAGGCGAAATTGGTATCATTGGAAAGCTAATTCAATTATCTACAATTTGGTGGGTCTAAATTAGCTAAAATACCACATTAACATCGAGTTATACTCATTTAAAGATGACCCTTGCAAAATCGAACACTAAAACTTGATGGATTCAAAAACTCTTAGCTTGTATTACCTTAAGTGACTCATATGAACATGCTTAATGCATCATAAGCTATATTATAGCTAGGATACTCATTGTAAGTCATGAACTAAAATGCTACTCACGGGATAGGAGTTTCATACGTAATAAAAATGATTCGTCTCCTAGCTTAGAAACATACGGGGTATTACAATTAGCATGGACCCCACGCAGGGATGACACGCATAAATCGAGAAATGGTCCAAATTTTTTTCCTCCCAAAATCCTTTTATTTTTTTCCTGGAATCAGCTTAGATTGTTGTGAAATTTCCGCTTCTGAAGTGGATATTTTTGTCTTGGAAGATTTACGTTAAATGCCATTGGGTCAAACTTTCTGCTTATAATTTTTGTTTGCTTACCTAATTTTAGGCAGAGCACAAGCAAGTTATCGTGCATATGCTTTGGACTCCTCAAATTGCACTGAACAATCTATGTATAATGGCTACATAAGAGAATTGAAAGTTTATGGATTCATGATTCTAATTTCCCCAAAGTAATTGGATTTTCAATAAAAAATTGTGTATATCAATGAATTTTTAAGACAAATACAGTATAAAATTTGGACCAAAGCTTATTAGTTTGGTTGAACCTGTATACTCTAGCGCCAACACTTGTATATATGGTTATGCGTAATGATTTGATTCTTGACCAGCTATTGTATGTCTCAAGTTAGAGTCTGTCGATCCAAAGTTAAAGTTCGAAAAAAATATTTTAGGCTTGGTCATGGCAATGCCACAGTATAAAATGTCTAATGTTTGGCCTTAATAAGGCCATGCTTCGGGCAAAACAACGTCAAAATTTAGTCAAATCTTTACAATTTTAGTCTCGAATGTCAAATTTATAACTCCAAGCGCAGCAGGGCTTGTTTAGATGGGACGAAGAAACAAGGAAAAAGGAGTCCAGGTCCATATAGGTAGAAAGCCCAACCTGTTACTTCTCCCACATCATTTGCAGAAAGAAGTTTCGCTTGTTTATAATGCACAACAGTAATGAGCATGTTTCTCCCTTTGGGGACATCCGATAAAATTGGAAAGCTACAGAGAAGATTAGCATGGCCCCTGCGCAAGGATAACACGCACAAATCGAGAAATGGTCCAAATTTGTTTCGCCACAAAATCCATAGCATTTGCTTTCTTCTTGTTCATTTTTTTTAAAAGAATTTATGTGTGTGTAGCTTCTTGCTTTAGACATATTTATTAG
>NW_025885833.1:0-4166 GCF_002878395.1 Capsicum annuum
TACAAACTTGCTCATTCTAGAACTATTGTCTGCTACTACATCGGGAGCATACCTGGATAACTAAGTAAACTTGAGGGAATACTCTTTTACACTCATGCTACCTTTTCTGAGGTTGATGAACTCTAACACTTTGGCTTCTCTCAGCTCTAATAGAAAGAATCTATCTAGGAAGGCAGTAGCAAACTCTTCCTACTCTATGGGCTCTGCATCTGTATCCCTGTTTACCTTTTACTACTTAAATCGTGTATGGGTTATATCTTGTAGTAGATAGATGGCTAATTTAACACTCTCATTGGAAGTCACTCCCATGATATTTGTGACTTTTTGAACCTGATTGAGGACCTCCTGTGCATTCTCTTCTAACTTAGAACCCGTAAAGTAAGGAGGAATCATTCGGGTAAAGTCCCAAATTCTGGTTGTAGCAGTATTGGCCACTGGGTTATCCAGAACAGCAGCTGGCCATTCATTCTAGGCTACGACTGAATTAGCTAGAGTAGTGAATGCAGCTCTAAACTCTGTGTAAGATACATGTTTGTCCAGAGGATGTGCCTGAATGGGCTGAAAGGCTGACTGGTTTTTGGTTCTTCTTTCATTAGTCCTTTTGGGAGGCATGTTCTGTAAATGAAAGGAAGAAACGAATTAGACTGAGAGTTTATCTTGAGCACATGCTCACTCGTACGACATGGATATTGAAAGAAGGGGAATTGTTCCTAAAACATCTCATAGCCTCCTATCCTTAAGTATGGCGCGCTACACACCTATGCACAAGACTCTACTAGATGCGGCTTTTAGACTTCCTAGGATACTGTTGAACCTTAGGCTCTGATACCTAGTTTGTAACTACCCGGGACTTCCCTATAGTTGCTACACGATGCTTACGACCCCAAAGGACCATAAGCTTATCCATGGCTGATATCTGCTGTGAGCACTTGAATAATAATATAGAAATAAAAAAAAATAAAAGGCTGAAATTACATAAGGTTCAGAATCTAAAATACTGATAATGATTAATAACATTTGAATCTGAAATACTATCTGAAAAGCCTCTAATTGAATCTGTCTGAAAGTGGAGTGTCGCACCCCGTTTTCCTCACGAAAAGTGGATTCGACTTGACAAATTCTTTTTGGGTTTGTTTTGAAGAGTAGAGTGTGAAGAGTCGTCACCTAACGTATTAAGGTGCGTTAAGGCACCGGTCTAGGATACTACGAATCTATTTTTTATTATTCAGTATTAGTCCATCAGAGTTCTGGTAAGGGTTCAAATTACCTCAAAATAAAGGTATTAGGCATCTTTCGAGGTCCACAAAGGTGGTTCCCGGCCGAATTCATACTTTACGTGGGGATTCCGTGTGATCAAATGAAGGGATCTTGTTTTATTATTAATTTAATGTTTAACTAAGTGAGAAAGTGATTAATAAGAAAAACACATTTTACTTTGTTATTTCAAATTGTTGATTATCTAAGTGAATAAATAAAACATATAAATAAGATAAGCGAGGAAAAAGAAATGTCATAATTTGCAACAAAAAAGGGGACTGCTTTATGATAAACTAGCTACCCCAAATAAACATGTAAAGTAAATAAAAAGACTAAAAAGTGATCGTCCAAGTCAAATAAAGAAATATGTTGGTCTCATTCGGATCAGAAACCCAAATTGTTAATCATCATCCGACCTAAGGGGCTGAACTCTGAGATAAGTAATAATGTCATTATCCTCGCCGTTAATATCCGTTGGGATCATCACTTCCGAATGACTACCCGTCCCACCCCACCTAGGCTGGATATCAAGTCTAAGGGCGTCCTATGACAGGGATAAAACTAACGTTTTAATAATACTTATCATCCCACCTATTTGGATTTGTGTTTTAGACTAAAAGAAAGCTATGTTGCATAGGACTCGAAGCGCGAACATATTGAACAACAAGTAGCACGTAATAATCTCAAGTTAGCCTCTTGATTAATTAATGTTCATTAATGTGATAGCATGCGAAGACAAATGATTATTTGTTATGTTGTTAACCTATAAACATGATATCTAAATGTTCAACAAGTAGTGATAAAGGACGACTGTGACTCGTGTATGCAACAATGTAATGTGTGTTCATGAGGGGTGTCACAAGTGTGATAATTGTGTCAAGAGATGTGCTTGTGAATTAAGTGTTATAAACTATAATGAGAATATAAGAAACTAGTAAAATATTAAAAGATGCGTTAACATGTTACGGATGCACTTAAATGTGGCGAACAAATTAACATGTAGAAAATGTACAAAGTTACAAGTATTTTAGAATGTTGGAAGTCGACTAAACATGCTGAAAAATTAATTAAACAGGCTGAAGAAGTTAATTAAATAAGCTGAAAAATTAATTAATCATGCTGAAAGTTACTTAATAATGCTGAAAAGTTACTTAAACATGCTAAAAAAATTAATTAATCATGCTGCAAATAATGTTAAGGCTCATTTTAAACAGGCTGAAATTAGATTCATTATGCCAAAAATTATATTTTTAATGAACAGTGAATTAACACGTGGGGCACACAAGAAATTAATGTGAACATGCTAAATGTGCCTAGGTAAACATGTAAAAACATTGACACAGTTATTTTAATGTAGACATGCTGGAAACTCGATTTAAACATGCTGAAAAATATTAAATACGTTGTTCAACATGCTAAAAATGCTCAAGTAGATCATTTAACAAGTAGGAAATGTTTAACGTAATAACTTGCATAATAACATGCAAAATGCTTGAATTGATTGTTAATCATGTAAAAAGATATTACTAGGCCTATAATCTAGTTTAGATATACTAACATGCTAAAAATCAATTCAATGTGATAGAAATACATCAATATGCTCAATGTCAATATAAAGTGTCGATTTTAGTTAGATTAAGAATAATTAATAAACCGTAGAACATGATTTATATTAGTAAATCCTAATTATGTGCCTAGATGATTCATGTAACATGTATTGCACATAACCCTAGGTTGTGCCTACCTATACCGTTCGTAGAGCACATAAATTGCCGCCCCTAAAGCTGTCCCCCAAATTTATATATTGCAATGATAATAATGTCTTTACAAAGTATTACAAATCAAATAAGAAAGCAAAGTAAACTAATACAATCTAGTTATGTAACTATCCCAGCGATTCTTCGGAACCCCATAATTGTCTATTTAAACCTGCGAGATATGATATGATGGCAAATAAATATGAATATATAATAACAACATTGAATTATTCCTATAGACATGATTTCTTAAGGTTTTCACAACATGATGCAGTCAACACACATAGGGTATGAAAATTACATCGTTTCAAAACCTTACCGCTGAGCAACAGTAAAAGAAATAATAAGAATAACAAAAGCCAGACACTTGTAACAATGAAAGATGTTTTACTAAGCCCCGAAGAACAGTAGAAGAAACCTCAAAAGTATCTAATTGGTTTTGTTTTAGGAAGTAGTAGTAATAATTGTAATAGAACTTAAGAGCTTGTGAACTTGAGAAGTCAGAGGTTTTAATGTATAGAGAGAGTATATAGGGAGTGAGAGAGGGTGATAAGAGATTATAGTGTGTTCGTTTTCCCCTCAAAGAATGAGGAAGAGTTGTTTATATAGCCAAGTAATGTAAAATCATTCCAAGATAAAAATAGAAAAATAATATTCTTGTCAACCTATTAAGAGAATATTTCTCTTAACTGAATCAATCACATACAAATCAATCCAAGGAATAAAAAGAAAGTCAATATTTAAAAAAGTCATCAACAATATTATTTTTGTTAATTAACTAGATGTAATCAATTAGAAGCCAAATTTACCGTAATTAGGTTGGCAAAAGAATGAATAAAATGCATTGGTTTTTACCATATGTGATAAGATTGGACAAATGATCATGTATAATATTTAATAATCACGGTAATTTAATTATGCCCAAAATTTGATCACAAAAATCAATCTCATAGTATAGTTAAATCAAATATTCTTCCCTACAAAAACTAAGCGTCAAATCCGTCACGATTAAGAAGAATCTATCCACCTATGCACCAAATATTTTGCCAATGAAGAGATCAAAAAAATGCAACCCACAAGCAAGAATAAAAATTTCACAAGCTATAATAATGATTCCACAAGCTGAATATGAATATTAATCAACCAACAATT
>NW_025885834.1:0-1005 GCF_002878395.1 Capsicum annuum
GATGTCTTCAAGGAAATAAGTATTTTAGCAGTAATTGGAAAACAAAAAAGCTCATTTTGTTTGATTAAAAAGAAAAGACAAACCTTTAGCATGCCACTTGAGTGTAAGCACAAGTTGCAGTTACATTTTCCATGACAATATGGACAAAGCTCTGAGACTTCCTCTTCTTCCAATTCAGGATACCTGCTCACCAAAAATAAATAGCATGAGGCTTAAAATGGTGTTTTCCATTCGACACTAAAAGAGAATGTCTAAGCATTTGGACAGCAAGATAAGAAATACACATTAGAGGTTTACCATTCTCTGATGCACTTGATACAGTAAAATTTCTCTTTACACTTCGTACAAGGAACTACAGTTCTTCTATCACTTCTTCTACATTGATGACAATTTACTGCCAGACAATTTACCTGCATAGGATTACATAAATAAGTGTCATCGTCTGAAGCAATTAAATTAAAAAGAGAGGAAATGCCATTTAAAGTGAAATATGAACAAAAAGAGCTTGACCTTCATGTTTTTAGATCCATCTATTCCATTTCTTGAAGTTGTGGAACCGGAGAACGATGATGTGGAAGGCAATGAACTACAAGCAGATAACTTCCCTGAATTATTTATTGAATCTTTCGGACTATCTTTTAGTTTTGACTCATGTGAAACTTCACTTCTCTGGCTTCTTGTGTAACTTGATCGCTGATTGGCAAAACCTCATACTCCTCAGAATCATCTTCCCACTCACCAACATAGTAATCTCTGTATCTCTTGAATGAACCAGTAGCACGTCGTACAGATGTCCTTCTATTCTCTGCATCCTTGGACAAACTTGGCTTTTCCTTGTACATACTCCACTTGTCTTCACTTTCATCCACCTTATCCATTGTACTCTCTCCTTGAGGAATCTTCTTCTTGCTTGACGTTCCTAGACATTGTTATAGCAGGCACCCACCTTTTATTCTCTGAGCCTCAAATTTCACGAGTCCCTGGCATTTTCTTTCCAACCTTAGA
>NW_025885835.1:0-3187 GCF_002878395.1 Capsicum annuum
TAAATCAAAGTTTATAATATATAAAGTTTGTGGAAGAATAAAGTTTTCAGTTTTTCAAAGTCCTTAAGGGTTCCCGAAAGGGAAACCTTTATTTCGGTTACTTCATGTAAGTTCTTATTTATTCTATACTTCCCCATCAAAAAATATGTTTTTTATGTTTTAAAATTTTTTATGTTTGCTGTACATTATGTAAATTAAACTATGTTTGTTTAAACCCATTACCCTTAGTATATGGTTAACCTCTTAATTTCTTAATAATAATGATGGATTAACCTGTAAATTCCTAGGAATTCTGGCCTTGATAAGCCCTCTATGTCTGCAGAATAGACGAAGGACGAGTGTTAGTTGCCAGATGAAGTTTTCGGGGTGTGGTTAAAGAAGTAATTAGTTAAGAGCATAGGTTAAGAGGAAGAAATGAACCGGGTAAAAAAATAACAAATTTTGGGGAAAATAAAGAATATAAGAACTACAGACATGAAGAAACAACGGAAAAGATGGAGTACTAAGTAGGATTTTTTACAATATATTGATTTAAATGAGAAAAATACCAATAATATAGGCAGATTAAATTATTTCAATAAATGATAATTTTATATAATATAGGCAGATTAAATTATTTCAATAAATGATAATTTTTTATAATATAGGCAGATTAAATTATTTCAATAAATGACAATTTTTCTCGTTTAAATCAATATATTGTAAAAAATCCTACTCAGTACTCCCTCTTTTCTGTTGTTTCTTCATGTCTATACTTCTTATATTCTATATTTTCCCCAAAATTGTTTTTTTTTATCCGGTCCATCTCTTCCTCTTAACCTATGTTCTTAACAAATTACTTCTTTAACCACACCCCGAAAACTTTATCTGGCAACTAACACTTGTCCTTCGTCTATTCTGCAGACATAACGGACTTATCCCGAAAACTTTATCTGGCAACTAACACTCGTCCTTCGTCTATTCTGCAGACATAACGAACTTATCAAGGCCAGAATTCCTAGTAATTTACAGGTTAATCCATCATTATTATTAAGAAATTAAGAGGTTAACCATATACTAAGGGTAATGAGTTTAAACAAACATAATTTAATTTACATGATGTACAACAAACATAAAAAATTTTACAACATAAAAATCATATTTTTTGATGGGGAAGTATAGAATAAATAAGAACTTACATGAAGTAACCGAAATAAAGGTTTCCCTTTCGGGAACCCCTTAAGGACTTTGAAAAACTGAAAACTTTATTCTTCCACAAACTTTATTTATTACAAGTTTTGATTTACATCAGGAGGGGGTGGTTGGACAGGAGGATTGGTTTATACATAAGAGAGAGGAAATATTTCTTAGAGGTTTTGAGAGTTTTTCCTTCTATGTTTTGCTATTATTTCTAAGTCTTATATAGACCAATTCAGAAAAAGGAGTGGACACAGATTAAACTATGTGGCCTGGAAAATATGGCCGACAGATAAGGATAAGATTCTTTAATAATGCAGGTCGAGTACACATTGGACCCCATCGTCACATGGATTATTATTCCTCTTTTCTAGACACGTGCTTCATTAGTTTTTCTTTCCTTTTGGAAAGTAATGATAAAGGAAGCACTCTGACACGAACTTGACTAATTACAAAACTCGAAGTAGGCATACCCATATGGAACTCTTATCATAATACTTGTATCTTATTATTCCATGTATCTATCTTCTTTTCCACTTGTCTTCTATCTGTTTATGTATCCAAGTTGTGCAGGGCTATGGTGTTGAAGCTCAATCCAAATTCATCATCTTCATAAGGATCCTAAGCATCTTGGAGAAGATTATCCTCAAATCTATCATCTTCTTCGTCTGACGATCTCGGAACATTAATGTATGTTGTATTTTTCATGTTTGGAACTACCCTATCTGTGCTTGTACATGGTTTTTCTTTACTATCCATATGCTTATCTTGTTCTAGGCTACTAAATAATTTCTCTAATGTCTGTTTTATGATAATCTTAATTTGTTTATTTTTCTTTTTTGTCATTATTGTCTTTTTTAAGGTACTAGTTCTAGGTGGTTTTGATGAAGGTCCTGCTTTATCTTCACTTTTTGGCAAAGTGATATCCATAAACGAATTTGGTTTGTCTTTACCGGTTACTGTTTGAACCAGACTAGCTGTACCAACATCCGGTATAGTGAATTTCTGAGCATTCAGAGGGGAATGCACACCCTTCTCATCCATTTTTTGTGGAGGTAGAGAACTCTATGTATCAGTACTTGCATGAGTCTTTCTTGTCTGATATTTACTAAGTTTGTCTTGTAGAGTCTGTATTTACTCCATGAGTCTAGAATTTTCCACAATAAGAGCCTCCTTTTGAAGATTTAATCTTTTGAAGGCGTCGGTTGTTAAGGTGCAATGGTCACAAAAAATTATTTTTCCTGATTCCCTTTGGATA
The DNA here is from genome assembly GCF_002878395.1 of Capsicum annuum. Lineage (NCBI taxonomy): Eukaryota > Viridiplantae > Streptophyta > Magnoliopsida > Solanales > Solanaceae > Capsicum > Capsicum annuum. Next base: position 2,435 of record NW_025885835.1, read on the forward strand.
TTGTATTTGGGTGTCTGGTATGGATTGCTTCTGAGGACTGGTGATAAATAAAAATTTGGTCTAAGGTGTCCTCTTGCATAGTCTAAAGCTTCGGAAAAATCATTAAAACCTTTGTAAAGAGGATTTCTTACACCTTTTATAGAGTCCATTACTTCTAACCAAGTCTAAACAATTTCATTTGTTTTACCATGTATAATTACATAATATTTGAATCTAGGCTTACTTTTGTCTGATATATATTGACATAAAGCATTTATAGAGGCTAAGAAATGTTTGTGGTCTGGCTTATGGTGTGCTATCCAAAGATTATCTACTAAACATTTTTGGGATCTGTCTAAAACATGTTATGGTATAAGTTTGAACGAATAATTACTGAGTGGAAAAGAAATTAAATTAAAAGGTCCAGAGTCTATTCTTTCCATTGGTTCTATGGAATTTTGAAGTCCTATAGAATTCTGGGGTCTAAATCTAACATTTCCTAGCATTGTCTAATAATAAATGTCTTGAGATGAGGAAGATGCTACTCCCGTGACTCGTTGGTCGTATACTGAAACAAACATTAGTTTTGATTAACCGATTTTGTTTTTAATTGTAACCTACTTAACTGGTTTGCTAATTCATTTTCTTTACCTTTAATATATTTGAAAACAATGTTCTTATATACCGATATAGTGTCCATAAAATTTAACCATCTTCTTCTACTACTAGCTTTATCATTTATTTTTTGGCTAAATTTAACTATCGCCTCACAAT
>NW_025885836.1:0-15343 GCF_002878395.1 Capsicum annuum
GGATTTTTTGGATATGGTTTGGGGTCATTTTGGAATTCTAAGACAGTTAGCCTCCGCATTTTTACTGTGTCATAGAAGTTACCCTCTATGATATTGGAGTAGCACAGAGGAAATATGCCTCTATGATATCTCCATGTCACAGAGGATAGTCTCTGCGATAATTATTATGTCATAGATTCCACCAAGTAATGATAATTGTTATGACATGATAATATTAGCTTGCAAGCGTAGTTGGTATAAAGATATCAACAGTATATGCCTACGTAGATAATTATGGTTTAATGATTAGGAATGTATAATTTTTTTAATATGGGGTTAAAAAGGATAGTGTAGCTAAGCCGTGAAGGTGGATGTCCCGCGGGGACTAACATTGGAAACTCACATTTGTTGGTGTGAGGGTTGGTTTTGATGATAGTATGCATGTGTTACACTTGATATATATATATATTTGGGATGACTAGTTGTCTTGATGGCTTTAGATTTCCCTCAGTTTTTCTCCAGTTCGCATGGCTAACATGCACTAGGGCTCTTTCAGCAAGGGGAGTTGGACCCATATAGCTTTTGGGTGCCTTTATGAGAGTTTAAGCTACATAGTCCAAACTAATGTTTTACTATCATGCTAAACCATGTTCCCTATCCCAGCATATTATATATATTTGTATGTACTTTGTGTGCATGTGGATTTTATTATAGTTTTGACTTGGCATTATTTTATCCCTTCTTTGAGTTACATACTAGCGCTTATCTCTCTAACCATCTACGGATGTTGTATCCCTACACGATGTAGGATCCGGAGACACTTGCGATTTTTCTGTGTAGACTTTGGTAACTTCTTGGATTTTTTCTAAGTCAACTTGAAGTGATGAGTCTCCTTCTTTTGAAGGGCCTGTGACTTCTTATTTTAGTTTACGTCATAGACCATATTCTGGTTTCCCTTTTGGATATCGTCGGGGGTGTTTCCCAACTTTGGTTAATGTTGGTTTATTTTAGAGGCTTAGTGGATTACTATAGATTTAGATTGTATTGGATTCTTAGTTCCTTTAAGCTATTCACTTACCTTACTTGTGTCTATTGGTTTGATTCTTCTGTTATATTATATAATATGTTCTATTTGACTAGGTAAAGAGGGTGGACTGCGTCCCTTGCCAAACTTGAGATACTCTTCACGGCCAGGCCCTGGTTTGGGTCATGACAAGATTGGTATCTGAGAATAGTTTAGAGTCGTTGGTTATAATGAAGCCCTGTCGAGTAGAGTCCTTTTTATAGGTGTGCAGTGTGCCACACTTATAAGAAGGAGGCTACAAGGTATTTAGGAATGTTTACCTTTCTTGTGATCTATTCTTGGGCAATAGAGTCCAAGGTCTTGAAATCTCTTCTAATTCCGTTTGTTCGCTTTTCAAAATGTGCCTTCCTACAGATCTAATGCTCATGGAAACTCCTCCATCGTACTTGAGGACAATATAGAGAGCACTCTTTCTACTTATGGAGTACAGACCTAGTCTGGGGTCCCAGCTCCTAATTGTACTACCCCTCGTGGAGTTCCACCGATTCTTACCAGTCTTCCTCGGGCTCTATGGGTTGATGATGTTCATGACCTACCACCCCAAGTAGATATTTATAATGTTGAATTCCAATGATCTATTCATCTGCTGACTCAATTGGTGACTTCTCAGTCTCGTCAGCCTGACTGTGTTAGTTCTATTACTCCATCTTCTGAGGTCACTAGAATTAGCCCGTTCATGAGATTGAATCCCCCAACCTTTATTGGCTCTATGGCTGAGAAGGATCCTCAAGGTTTTGTGGATGAGATGAAGAAGATATTCACAGTAATGCATGCTACTAATTTTGACGATATGGAGTAATGCATATCAGTTGAAAGATGTAGTTTATCAGTGGTATAGGGAGTAGGAGCAGCCAAGGGGTGATGATGCTAAGCAAGCTATGTTGGAGGAATTTTCTAGTGTCTTATTTGATCACTTCTTTACTCAGGAGTCTACAGAGGTGAAGGCTGAGGAGTTCATAAAGTTTAAGAAAGGAAAAATGACTATGAAGGAGTATGCCTTGAAATTTTGTCAGTTGTCTTGCTACGCCCTGGAGTTGATGTCTTCTATGTGGCCTAAGATAAGGAAATTGTCTTTGGGTTTGTCTTAATAGTTAGTATTGGAGTGCAAGGCTGCCTTATTGAATAGTGATATGGATATCTCTAGGTTGGTGGTGTATATGAAATAAGTCAAGGATGAAAAGAAGAAACAAACAAAAATTGGTGAAAGAAAAAGCAAGAAATTTAGATACATAGAGCAAGGGGAGGTCAGCAAGGTAATGGTAGAGATGGTAAGCGTTGGCAGGAAGAAGGCTTGGGGAAACTTTGGTTCATATTCGATGGCTAGTGCTCCATATCCTAGGTCATCTGGTGATCGATGCTTTCAAACTAATAGTGGGTTTAAGGCATAAGGTTCCCAATCTCAGGCCATAGGAGCTCAATCGGCCCCATCCTACCCTTCCTGCAGATTTTGTGGATAGGTGCATTGTGGTTTCTGTGATAGGGGGAGTATCCGAAGTGTTCCCTGACAATTATTTTGGCATTCTTCCCAATACTGAAATAGACTTTGGGATTGATCTTCCCCCAAATACCCTTTCTATTTCTATTCCTCCCAATATAATATCCCCGACTAAGTTGAAAGAACTTATAGAGCAGTTGAAAGATCTTTTTGATAAAGGTTTCATTCATCCTAGTGTATCTCTATGAAATTCTTTGGTACTTTTTGTGCATAAGAAGAATGGGTCCCTTCGAAAGCATGTAGACTATCACCAGCTGAATAAGGTGACAGTGAAGAATAAGTACCCTTTCCCTAGAATTGGTGACCTCTTTTACCAACTTCAGGTTACTAAATATTTTTGTAAGATTGATCTTCGATTGAGTTGTCATCAGTTGAAGATTAGGGAGGTGGACATCCCTAAGACTATTTTTTGTACCTGGTATGGTCACTATGGGTTTTTGGTCATGTCTTTTGGATTGACTAATGCTCCAGCGGCATTTATGGACCTTATTAATCGAGTGTTCAGATAATTCTTGAATTTTTTTGTGATTATGTTTATTTATGACATCTTAGTATATCCTAAGAGGCGGGAGGATCATGAAAATCACCTTTGAGTTGTGTTACAAACGCTTAAGGATCAGTAATTGTATGCCAAGTTTTCAAAGTGTGAAATCTGGTTGGATATTATGACCTTTTTGGGTCATGTGGTTTCAAGGTGGACCCACAGAAGGTTGAGGTAGTTAAGAAGTGTCCTATACCCATGAATCCAATTGATATTCGAAGCTTCTTGGGTTTAGCCAAGTATTATAAGAGGTTTATGGAGAGTTTTTCTTTGATTGTTGCCTCGTTGACTAAGTTGACTCAGAAAAAGGTAAAGTTTCTATGGTATGATGCTAGTGAGGGCAGTTTTGAGAAGTTGAAAGATAAGTTACTTCTACGCTGATCTTGACCCTGACCGAAGATATTGATGGTTTTGTTGATTATTATGATGTATCTCGTATGGGACTGGGTTGCATTTTGATGCAGCGTGATAATATGGTGACATATGCTTCTAGGTAGCTAAAAGTTCATAAATGGAATTGTTGGTTGTGGTCTTTGCTTTGAAGATTATCCGACTCACGACTTGGAATTGTTGGTTGCAGTCTTTGCTTTGAAGATTTGGCGCCATTATTTGTATAGGGTGCATATGGACATCTTCTTAGATCATAAGAGTTTGAAATATGTGTTTGCTCAGAAAGAATTGAATCTCAGGAAAAGAAGATGGATTGAGTTGCTTAAAGAGTATGATGCGAGTCTACACTATCACCTAGGTAAAGCTAATGTGGTTGTTGATGATCTTAGCAAGTTGTCTATGGATAGATTATCTCATGTGGAGGAGGAGAAGCATAGATTGGTGAAGGATATTCACTAGTTTTCTAATCTTAGAGTTCGTCTCTTTTATTTTGAGGATAGAGGTGTGATTTTGCAAGAGGCTGTGAAATCATCTCTTGGTGTTGAGGTGAAGGAGAAGTAGGTTTTGGATCCTATCCTTATGCAGATTAAGGGTGATGTTGGTCAGTAGAAAGTTATGGCTTTTGAGATTGGTGGTAATGGTATCTTGATCTTGGTTTGTTCCAGATACTGATGGGTTGCGGGAAAGGATCTTGATTGTGGGTCATGAGTCAAGGTATACGGTTTATCCTGGTTTGATGAAGATGTATCTCGATTTGAAGAAGATTTATTGGTGGAACAACATGAAGAAAGATGTGGCCAATTTTCTAGCTAAGTGAATGGTTTGTCAAAAAGTGAAGGTGGAGCACTTGAGGCCAGGGGGTTGTCTCAAGAGATTGAGTTGCCCACGTGGAAATGGGAGGTGATCAATATGGTATTTGTAATAGGTATTCTGCGGTCTCACAGTCAGTTTGATTTGATTTTGGTCATCATAGATAGGATGACTAAGCCTACTTATTTCTTCCCAATGAGGGCTAACTACTATATAGAGGATTAAGCGAAGTTGTTCATTCAAGAGATCAATAAGTTGCATGGCTCTCCAATTTCCATTATCTGAGATCGAGGTACACCATTCTCTTCTCACTTTTGGCATGCATTTTAGAGATGTCTAGGGATGAAGGTGAATCTTAGCACTACTTTCTACCCTCGGATGGATGGACAAGTAGGGAGGACTATTCAGACTTTGAAAGATATGCTAATGACTTGTGTGATTGACTTTGGTGGTAGTTGGGTTGATCATTTGCCTCTCATTGAGCATGCTTGCTAATCAAGGCTAGTCGCGATAAGAGCCATCATAACCTTAGGTTTTGGGTTGACGAATTGGTATCAGATCAGTCAAGTTCATCAATCTCATAAGAGTGAGAACATGGTTTCTAGTAGAGTCTCATGGATAGATACATAAACATCTAAATCTATCTTTGAGAGGCTATAATATATATTTAGGAAACCTCTTTGTTTTATTCCTTATCGTATGGGTCTTCCATACCCTTTGTACTAAAATTGTATTTCACTCATTTCTACAAAGATGGTAAAAAATAGATCCATTGAGGCTAGAGATACCGAGCTAGCATCCAAGGAGGGAACTCAGCCTAGGAGATGAGTCATGAGTCATGGATGGGATTGAGGTAGAGTGCGGGTGCAACGATTTGCCCCTTCCATAGGTTGTACTAGGGGGATATCCCATGAGCCCGAAGTTGAGTATGCTTGAGATATGGGACCTGCTCAGGTTTCATAGAGTACTACTTCCCTGGTCTTAGAGAGTTTATTGGTTCGTTTCCTAACTTGTTTGGAGTGTTCCCTTTATTTCAGTTGGTATTCCTTTAGCTCCAAGTGTTGTACTTCCATCTGTTTCAGAGTCTGCTTATGGTGTATCTTAAGTTCTATGTGTGGTTCCACATCTAGCACTGACATTTGCTTGTGGTATTCTGTAACACCCCAAATCTGGTACTCGGAGTGCTACACGATGCTCATGACCCTAAAAGACAACAAGCTAACCCATGACTGATATCTGTACCTTAACACTGCATAATATTTTTTATAAATGCAGAAATAAAGATGGAAAGGACATAAGGTTCAAAATTGATAAAACATAACATCTGAAAGTATGGTATATCAATACCAAAACAAACTAAAACAAAGTTGTCTGAACATATGTAGTCTGAAAAGCCTCTAAAACTTAACTGTCTGAATAAGGAGTTGATGGGACATGTCCCCAACTAACTCCAACTACTAAAATAAACTAAGTAATGAAGAAATAAAGTAATGATCATGTCCTCGAAGGATGAGGACTCACTACTAACTCTGACTGCTGAAACTGGAATGCTACTGATTCTCTAGAGCTCATGCTTCTGAACCTATGGAATAGAATAAAACACCATAGAACAAATGCATCAGTACAATTGCATATACTGGTATGTATGTGAGGTAGGATGAATGCAAAGGTTTCAAATGCATTAACAATGCTAACTAACTATATAACATAAACGTGTGAATACGTATATGAATAAGTGGTTGTAACTGAATTCATAATGGTACTAAATACTGAGTCTGATTACTGATAACATGAGTTACTGATAACTGATATAACTGCTACTAAGCGACTGTATTTGATAATCTAAGTTCTGATGGAACTAGCTGAGTTCCATACTGTGCTGAGTTGACTGTATCTGACAGTCCTGAAATCTGAAGGACTATCTAACATGGTAGGAATGCATATACTCAATGTCATAATATCATATTCTAATATCACGAGCATTCCAACAAACATCTACATTGCACATCAATAGCATGGGAGTCATTTGAACATAAGGGTAAAATATGAATCCATCACATACATCACAATTGAGCTATATTACATAATTTCTATCCTCTTAGGCCTTTTATCAAACACTTAGGTTGCATGACTTAAGGCATGGTATAATCATCAAATTAACATATCATAACCAACTAAAATTCATGGTTTTCTACTCACATGCTAACATATTTTTATAAAAACACATAAAGATTCCAACTTGGGTATCATACCATAACAACCACATGAACATAATCAACCCATAGCATGAATATCATAATCCATAGTTTAAAACTTGATTCTTGGGCTTCATGGATGAAAGGAATCCATGAATGAACACTATGCATACCTTAGTTCTTGATTCCGCAAAGATTTACAGTGCAATTTTCTTGAATTTGAATCCCTAATTGAGAACCTAACTTGTTCTTGAGAGAATTTTGAGAGAAGTGACTATATTTTGTTGAATTGGGGCTAAATCCCATGTTATGGGCTTATATAGGGGTGGGAAATACCCATTCTACCCTTAAAATAACTCAAAAATAGGGTGTTTACATCACTTGGGCCATAAGATATGCGGCGCACAACTTATCACGTAAGATAGGTTGTGCGTCACACAAATTATGGCATAAGTTAGGTTGTGTGTCGCACAAATTATGGCATAACTATTCTAGTAGCCTTAGGTAATTTGTTAGGCGACGCACTCCACTTTACAAAGCCATCATTTCTTGCTCGAGTGACAAATTTTGGTAAAATTGGTATCGTTGGAAAGCTAATTTGATCCTTTACAATTTGGTGGGTCTAAATCTACTAAAATACCACATATACATCAAGTTATGCTCACTCATAGATAACTCCTGCAAAATCCAACACTAAAACTTGATGGATTCAAAAGCCCTTAGCTTGCCTTACTCTAAGTGACTCTTATAAACACGCTTGATACATCATATGCTCTCTTCTCACTGGGATACTCATTGTAAGTCATGTACTCAAATATGAATCCAGGATAGGAGGTTTCATATATAGGAAAAATGGTTAATTTTCTAGCTTAGAAATAGATACAGTATTACAATATCTCCTCTTTGGGAACATTCATCCTCGAATGGGACTGACTGAGAGGAGAGGAATGATAACTGAAGTACACACTAAACATGAACAACTGAAACATGATTACATAATTAGCATGACTGATAAGCTGATTGTATTATACTGCGCATGCATATCTGATGCATGTTTTCATGACTAAACTGATTCATGAATTCATGACTAGTATTTCTAATAAACTGAGTTTCTCATAAGGATAATGCATATCTGATGCATGAATACATGACTTATCTGATGCATGAACACATGACTGAATATACAATGGTATTTGATACCAAGTTTATGATGGGAATCTGAGCATAAAACTGGTTTGTAACTGAAATTTGAACATAAAACTAAATAAGCTTAAGGAAATCTATAATATTGGGCTGAGTCTGGATTAGCGGAGAAGGGGTGAGGGTACTTGGATTGTATGTATGCTCCTTCTTCCCAAGTAGCTCCCTCAATGGACTGATTCCACCAAAGAAGTTTGACTAGAGAGACCTCTTTGTTCCTTAGTCTGCGAATCTGGTAGTCAAGAATTTTGACTAGAATCTCTTCAAAATAGAGGTTGTTCTAAATGTCTGCACCCTCAACAGGGACTATGACTGCTAGGTCACCTATGTATTTCTTAAGCAAGGAGACATGAAAGACCGAATGCACAGAAGCTAAAGCTGCAGGCGACTCGAGATCATAAGCTACTTTGCCAAAGCAACTGAGAATTTTAAAGGGACTGACATATTAAGGACTGAGCTTTACCTTCTTGTTGAAACTCTTCACTCCCTTCATGGGAGATATTTTCAAACACACAAAATTCTTTGACCTCATCTCGAGATCCTTTTTGAAAATGCATGAGCGGGAACATGAGAACATGGCTGAGTCTGTAGCATGTGACATGGACTGGGTATCGTAAACTGAACTGAGCCATTGAGTACATGGCTTATAGTTGATATTAGAGCTAGAAGGTCAACCTATGGGTACCCATAACTCCAAACTGGATTCGTTATGTGAAGAAAAATTGGAGGGTTTAAGGTATGATAGCTCGAGGGTTATAGAGCATCTCCCCCCTTGGGACATTATGTACCTTGAAGAATACTGACTTAACTGAGATACTGAGGAAAACAGGGACGATACCCAAGGCACCTATGAACTGAATCATAACTTAATATCTGGGATCTGAAACTGAGACTTAATACATGAACTGAGCTGATCTTGCAACTACAAGGTATTTCTATCTTGGAATAGTTATATTCCTGAGATTTCTGATAGTAAGACTAGGTGGAAAGATGGGAAACCACACCATACGAACTTGTTTCCTGATTGCTAAACTAAATTACTGGCTGATCGATCTAACTCATACTAAAAATTATACTTAACTAAAGTAGTTCTTCATCACATGAGACTACTGAAAATATTTGCATGAGCGCTAAGCACGAATGCCCAAACATACTAACTTATCTGATTAACTAAATGACTGATAGCTTAATACTGGGTCCACAAGATGGAATTGTATTTAGTCTTAAATAACTGGACTACAACTATAGAGCATTATGAATAGGAGATAAGGACTGATTGAGTGACATGAGATAATTGAGCATGAATTGAGGGTAACTGTATTATTTGAGAATACAACACCAGGAGTACAATATGATTCTGGAATAGTATTGTAAACTAAGGTACTGGAAGGCTGGCAACTGAGTGACTGATAACTATATGCTATGGTCGAGTAAACCCAAAACTGAATTGAGTTACTGCCCCGATTACTGGGCTAGGACTAGGTCTGAGATTGTAGCTAAGATGGTAATTGAGACTGTAACTGTAACTAAGATTATAACTGGGACTGAATACTAGTTTCTAATAACTAAGGTTTAGACTGGTACTGAAGTACTAAATTCTGATAGTTAAGTAACTGATAACTGAAAGCCGTGGTTTTGTAGGACTATCTGAGTCCTTTACTGAATATTGATTACTGAACTGACTATGTAACTGAGACTCGAGGGATAGAACATCATCCTAATGGATTCACCAAGGGATCTAAACTGAGGGTATACGTGACATAGTCTGAGTTTGGCTGATCATTAGGAGTGGAGCATGAGTTATGTGAGTTGAGAATAATGTAAAGCATGAAATAATTTTATAATTCATGAGCTGCATGACCTGAGTCTGAAATTTCTAAACTCATGGAACATGATTCGTAACACTGAGTGAACTGGAACTCCTTATAATAGGAATTGTAAGCGTACATGATTTTCACTAACGTACATGAATATGAGTGACGATCATAGAGCTGACTTGTGGGGTATGAATAGTTATCATGATAACTGATGGGTTTTTAGGGTCTGTAATACTATTTTGCGATGGTCTACAAGATAACGCTTATTTTGAGAATAGACAATGATGTCATCTATGAAGACTATGATGAACATTTCCAAGTACTGGTTGAACACTCGGTTTAACAAGTCTATGAAAGTTGTTGGGGCATTGGTAAGACAAATTGATATGACTAAGAATTTGAAGTGACCATACCGAGATTAAAAAGTTATTTTTAGAATGTCACCTTTTATGACCCTGAGCTGATGATAGCCTGATCTGAGGTCTATCTTAGAGAAATTAACTGACACTCTAAAGTTGGTCAAACAAGTCACTGATTCTAGGAAGTGGATACTTGTTCTTGACCATGACTTTATTGAGCGAATGGTAATCTATGCACATTCTGAGGGAACCGTCTTTCTTTTGCATGAATAAGACTGGTGCTCCCCATGGGGAAACACTGGGTCTAACGAATCCCTCATCTAGGATATCCTTCAACTGTTCTTTTAGTTCCTTGAGTTCTGCTGGTGCCATTGTGTATGGAGGAATAGATATGGGATGAGTATCTAGAAGAAGATCAATATCGAAGTCTATTTCTCTTTTGGGAGGAATTCTTGGAATATCTTCGGGAAAGACATCTAAGTATTCATTCACTACTAGAATCGACTCAAGACTAAGAGTTTCAGAACTAGAGTCCTTAGCTCAAAAAAGATGATAGACACATCCCTTAGATATTATTTTCCTAGCCCGTAGGTAGGAAACAAACTGACCCCTAAATGCCAAAATACTACCCTTCCGCTCAAGGACAGGTTTATTCAGAAATTGAAATTGTACAATTCTATATCTGTAATCGACTGTGGCATAGCAGGAATGAAGCTAAATCCATGCTAAGAATAATATTCAAAATTAGTCATCTCTTATTCGACTAATTCTACTAAAGTTACTTTCTGAGATACCATAACCGGGCAGTTCCTGTATACCCACTGGGCTATGATGATTTTACCTACTGGGGTAGAGATTGAGAAGGGCTCCGCTAGAATTTTAGGACTAACTCTGAAATTAACTGCTATATAAGGAGTAACATAAGACAAGGAAGCTACTGGATCTATCAAAGCGTAAACATACAAGTGAAAGAACTGAAACATAAGAGTGACTACATCAGGAGAATTTTCTTGATCCTATCGGGACTGAAGAGCATAGAGTCTGTTTGGGTGTTGTCTATTGGTGGCACTGGATGTGGCACCCTACTGATTTGGGTGATCATACTGAACTGAAGGATAGTTATGCTGGCTTCATGGACTAGCCTTAGGACAGTGTCGGACTTTGTGACCAAACTCGCTACATCCAAAGCCAAACATTACTTTCAACTCTACAAACACCCTTGTGATGCTTGCCACAAGTCTGACAAAGGGGATTAGTCTAGGCACTGCTCCCACTGCCCTGAGGTTTAGGAGCTGGCACCCTATCTTTAAATTAAGGAACTGGAGCACTGGCTGAGGAAGGAACTGGAATGGATGCCTTTGGGAAATACTGATAAAGATTACCACCCTCTGACTTAGGCTGAGCAAAATTAAAATTACTTATTCTCGCTTTCTTGTTTTCTCTCTTTTTATGCTTTCCCACCTCAATCTGATGGGCATGAATCATATGCCTGGGAAGGACAATAGTCTTCTGATTGCTCTGAGCTACTATTGAGTAAGATAAGGCAAAGGAATCAGTTCTGAATTATCCATGAAAGACATGCTCGTCCAGGGAATCTGCCTGAATGGGCGAGGGTGCTGACTGATTCTCAGTTTGTCTTCGTTTATCCTTTATAGAGGTATGTTTTGTAACGAAAGTGAAAAATGGATTAGACTGAGATTTAAATTTGAGGTCATACTTACTAAAACGACATGAATACTGAAAGAAGGGAAATTATTCCTAAAACATCTTATAGCCTCGAGTATATAAGTGTGGTGCACAACACACCCATGCACAAGACTCTACTAGATGCGGCTTTTCAGACTTCCTAGGATACTGTTGAACCTTAGGCTCTGATACCAAGTTTGTAAAGCCCTAAATTTGGTACCTGGAGATCTACACGGTGTTCATGACCTTGAAGGACCACAAGCTAACCCATGACTGATATCTGTACCTAAACACTGAATAATATATTGTATAAATGCAGAAATAAAGGCTAAAAGGCTATAAGGTTCAATACTGATAAAACATAACATCTGAAAGTATGGTATGTCAATACCAAAACAAACTGAAACAAAACTTTATGAACATACTATAGTCTGAAAAGCCTCTAAAACTGTACTATCTGAATAAAGAGTTGATGATACATGTCCCCAACTAACTCCAACTACTAAAATAAACTAATTAATAAATAAATAAAGTAATGATCATGTCCTTGAAGAATGAGGACTCACTGCTAACTCTGACTACTAAAATTGGAATGCTACTAATGCTTTAGAGCTCGTGCTTCTGAACCTATGGTATAGAATAAAACACTATAGCAGAAATGCGTTAGTATGATTGAATGTACGGGTATGCATGTGAGGTAAAATGAATGCAAAGGTTTCAAATGTATGAACAATTCTAATTGACTGTATAACATGAATGTGAGAATACATACATGAATAAGTGACTGTAACTGAATTCATGATGGTACTGACTACTGAGTCTGATTACTGATAACATGAGTTACTGATAACTGATATAACTAATACTGAGCAACTGTATCTGATAGTCTAGGTTCTGATAGAACTTGCTAAGTTTCATACTGTGCTGAGTTGACTGTATCTGATAGTCCTAAAATCTGAAGGACTATCTAAGTTCTTTTACTGAGACTGAGACTTTGGTAAGTAGTCATCTAATCGACATGCGCCAAGTAATGCATTATAGCTGAGTTAGGGTCTAATCTGTAGCCTCAATTAGAACGGTGTCAATACCACGCCACTAGTAAAGACAAATTGTGGGTGACCCTCATCTGGCAGTGTCCCCAAAAAAGAATGGTGGGACCCTCATCTGACAGTGTTTATCCGCCTCATCAACCCTCATATTTAAGTGTCAATGTCTCAACCTATGCTGGCTACATAGTTCTGTAATGCAAGGATTACTTCTAAGGATCACACCCTCAACTGTCAGTGTATGTCCTCATCCTTGGGTTCACTCGGTACTAAATCCTACTCTTATCTGAATAGACACTGAACATGATTAACTGAACTAAACTAGATTGATTTCATTGATTTCTATTGATCGATGGAATACTACTGAGATTACTAAATTTCTAAGCTTTCTGAGATTACTGGGATTACTGAGTTTATGAGTTTTTTTTAGTCTCATAACTGACTAAATTCTACTGAACATGGCTTGACTGAGGATATCGTGAAAACATGACACTGGCTCTAGGCACACAGCTAAATATCGGGTACAAGTACCCCAGGACTCGATTGAAGGAAACTGACAAGGCATGATATTCTTGAATACATGACCAAATCAATAATCCATAATACAATAAGTTGGGATTTCATGAAGTACATGGTTATCATAATCTTGCACATGGTAGGAATGTATATACTCAATGTCATAATTTCATATTCTACCATCACGAGCATTCCAACAAACATCTACATTGCACATCAATAGCATAGGAGTCATTTGAACATAAGGGTAACATATAAATCCATCACATACATCACAATTGAGCTATATTACATAATTTCTAGACTCTTAGGTAATCTATCAAACACTTAGGTTGCATGACTTAAGGCATGGTATGATCATCAAATTAACATATCATAACCAACTAAAATTCATGGTTTTCAACTCAAATGCTAACATATTTTCATAAAAAAACATAAAGACTCCAACTTGGGAATCATACCACAATAACCACTTTAACATAATCAACCCATAGCATGAATATTATAATCCATAGTTTAAAACTTGATTCTTGGGCTTCATAGATGAAAGGAATCCATGAATGAATACTATGCATACCTTAGTTCTTGATTTTGTGAATATTTATGGTGGAATTTTCTTGAATTTCAGTCCCTAATTGAGAATCCTAACTTTTTCTTGAGAGAAGTTAGAGAAATGACTATATTTTTGTTGAATTAGGGATAAATCCCGTATTATGGGCTTATATAGGGGTTGGAGAATCCTATAAGAGACTTTTTAATGGTTTATTGGGTGTATCGATCCTATGTTGTGACCTTCATGGGGCATGACTCTTAGGTAGATCTGATTATCCTAGATATGATAGATTTTGATGTCATCTTGGATATGGATTGGTTAGCTCCCTATCATGCTATTCTACCTTGTTATGGTAAGATTGCGACTTTAGCTTCTCTAGGTGTACCAAGGATAGCTTAGAAAAATATGCTTTATTTGGCTCCAAAGAGAGTTATATCCTTTCTTTGTGCTCATCACATAATAGAGAAGGGGTGTTTGTCTTACTAGTGCATATCCATGATACTAATGTTGCTTCATTGTCATTGTTGGATTTGTATTGTCTGTGAGTTCATAGATATTTTTCCTATTGATTTTTCTAATTCGAATTGTGATATTGACTTTGCTATTAATATTGAGCCAGGCACCAAGCCTATTTTTGTTCCTCCCTATAGGATGGCTAGCAAACTTAAAGAAATAGAAGGACAAGTTACAGAAACTATTAGATAAGGGATTTATCTGACCTAGTCTATGACCTTGGGGTGCACCAATCTTGTTTGTGAAAAAAATAGGTCTATATGCATATGTATTAATTATCTGTAATTGAACAAGGTGATGCTTGAGAATTAGTATCCTCTTCCTCCTATTGATGATTTGATTTGATCATCGTTAGGGTGTGTTGATGTTTTCAATGATTGATTTGAGGTTCGAGAATCATCAATTGAGACTAAAGCTTTGAAAATTCTAAAGATGACTTCTTATACTCAATACGATCATTATGAATTCTTAGTCTTGTCCTTTGGGTTAACCAATGCCCCAATGACATTCAGGTAGTTGATGAACCAAATGTTTTGACCATATCTTGACCTTGTTGTCATTATATTTATCGATGATATCTTGGTTTACTCTAAGATTGAGGCCGACCATGAGGAGAAATTGTGGATAGCATTTCAGAAGTTGAAAGATGAGAATTTATATACTAAGTTCTCTAAGTGTGAGTTTTGGCTAGAGTCTATCTTTTTTTGAGTTATTTGTGACCAAGAACGGTATCATGGTCAATCCAACCAAGATTGTGGTGGTTCGTTATTGGGCCAGGCCAATATCTCCTACCGAGTTTTGGAGTTTTATTGGTTTAGGAAGCTACTATTGACTTTTTATTATGGTTTTCTCATCCATTTTGGCTTCTTTGAACAAGTTTACTCATAAAAAGATTTCTTTTTGGTGGTTTAATGCTTGTGAGGTAAGCTTTCAAATCTTTAGGATTTCAAAAGTTTACTTATGCATGCATGCACTTATAGAGAGACGTATTCTAATTCTAAATCCAAGTGTCTTTCAACCATCAAGGATTTATTCACCTTAGTTCTTTCGAATCTAAAGTGTACAACAAATTGTACGAACTCTCCAAGAAGTTAATCCTGCTAGGGCATTAGCGTGTAAATTAGAGGTTGGAAACCCTAATTTCTCGTCACACTCTCTT
>NW_025885836.1:15443-24904 GCF_002878395.1 Capsicum annuum
TTTATTCAACTTAGTTCTTTCGAATCTAAAGTGTACAACAAATTGTACGAACTCTCCAAGAAGTTAATCCTGCTAGGGCATTAGCGTGTAAATTAGAGGTTGGAAACCCTAATTTCTCGTCACACTCTCTTTTCCAAACAGTAACTTTTCTATCGAACAAGTTATTGCTATAATGGCGCATTCCCTATGTTTGCAACCACAAGAATACAATCCAAATGAAGAGATTAATGATATAAGTGGCATGACACATCATAAAATCTCAAAACCCATAGCAATAGAGAGTATATTACAAGGTTTCCATAACCCTAACAAACAAGATTAGCTACTCATGAATAAAACAGAAATCAACATAGAAATATTCATCATACCAAAACTTAGAATGATCTTGGTGATGAATATGACTAGCAAAATTAAGAGAGAAACATGTTTCTCTCTCTTCGTGCTTAAGCTAAGCCATCCGTTCTTATTTTCAAAAACTAATACAGAATCTGAATAATTGAACAATCCCTAAAAATTCAGCCATAAGGCTTTTAATAACATCCTTCTCTAATAAATTGCTACTGCATCCTTAACTATTTAAAATATTCAGTTTGCCTGGGGAAAAAGTTCCCATACAGCACATTCAGTCCAAAAGCTGCTTTCCTTTTTACGTGAAGTTTTCCTTTGCTGTCCACAGGTCCCCAAAGTGCTGAAATCTTTTGCATTAGTACCTGAAAAGCATGCTAATCACATGGGTCAGCTCACTTAACTAAATATAGACTAAAAGTGCAAGACTTATGTATTTTATTCTCAAAACTTAGCTGAAACATGGGTAAGTTATGGTGCTTAGACGTATAAATACGCCCAACATCACCACCCCACACTTAAAGCTTTTTTTGTCCTCAAACAAATAGTACATCCATGCGAATACCTAGCTAAACTTCACAAGAGCAACACAAAATTTTCAACAAGACATACACGACAATTATTAACAAAGAGTAGATTTCTTGATCATTACTAGAAACAACTCACCCTCCAACATAGAATCATTAAGTTGGTTAATTCGTATACACAAGTTAAGTCAAAGAAAATCATATAAAACTACCCTACAATCATCAACCATGTACGCTCATACAAAATGTTACCCATAATCACTCATAGTTTTGCATTTTTCAGAAATATGGGTATAAGAACTTGCTTGCTCTCACTCTCACAAAGAATTCTCAGATTACAACTGATGACCATATGCTTGCCCTTAGCGTAATGCTCCACTAATATCAGAATGCTAAGGTTAGGATCAAATAGGTTTTTACGGGTTGTAATGTAGGCTAAAGGGACAGGTAGGACTATTTTGGCCAGAAATGGTGACTATGTTCCCTAAGCGCTTTAATACACTACATTATGCCATTTACACTAAATTTTAACAACTACTCTACCTTCCTTTCATCTACCAACCCCCTTTCACCCATTTTGTTACTCAATCAGAAACATAATGATGGGAATATACAACTCTTTTTTTTTTATATATTTTTCTCTTCTTTCTTTTTTTATTTATTTATTTATTTTTTATTTTTTACTAAGCATCCCTATGATAGCCACCCTCGATCACAATATTTTCATGTACTAATAACTAAACTTTGGGGCATCACTTTCACCATTTTCCTCTTATTTTGCCACACTCTTTACTCAACTTGATTCTACAATTTAAAGCGCTTAGGAGCTTTTGAATCAAATTATGGTCTTTTAAAAAAAATGGATTAGGCTACATATGAGGTTGCCAAAGAAAATAGCTAAAGGCTCAAAGGGTGTTCACTAGGACAATGTACAAAGGTAGGTAAAAAGAAGATAAACAAAATCAGGGTTGCGAAAGAAATGCCTAAATCATCTCCTAAACTCACAATCTTTATTTCACTTCACACACACACTAGGCAAGTTCTAGCATCAGTCGTAATAAAGAATATACAATAACCTTACACACACATGGCACATGGTCAACTTAATTAGGAGCATTATAGATTCTTGACCCAACAGATAAATGAATTAAACCACAAGCAATTATCACAGCATGAGTCACAACTTAGAGCCTAAATATTTCAATAGTAGTGATTCAGTACCAACTCCTGTTATAATGCCATGCCTTCTATAAGAACAATTTCATGCAAAAATTTGACTAATTACAACTAACTAACTATGACTAAATCAAAACAACTATAGAATAAATGCAGGCCAATAGTATGCAATACAGCAGATAAGGCAATCCGTAAATATATACCCGCACCCCACACTTATACGGAACACACTGCCCTCACTGTAAATAAATAAGCAAAAACCTGGTTAGTCAGACTCCTCCTCTACATCCGGGGTCATACCCCCTGCGTCAGAATCATCATCAGAGTCTTCATCATCAGAGTTGTCCTCCACATCAGAGTCTAGCAGTCAGTGATCATCGTCTGTCAGCACATCATCATCTAGAGGTTCCTCAAAATTTACCCCCACTCCACACATGGCCCGAGCATTCTCATTAAGCGGGTAGTCATAGTCCAACTACCGAAGCTCTGCATCAGTTGGGACACGACCCCTATTCATCATAGTAAACTGAGTTATGCCATACAGATGGCGAAAAAAACTCTCATCTCGAGCATGTCTCTTAGCAGTGGTAAGGTTGATGCCTTGACCAGTTTCTGGATCTTTGATTTTTGTAAGATCTACCTTCTTCGGGTTATGTGGCAACTTATGGTCTGCTGGATCCTCCTCAATGTGCTCTTTCCTTAAGATTGCAGTCAACAAATTGCCAAAACTGAAATTGGACCTTTTGTGCACCCTTTCTTTTCGCATCGACATTCGTATAACTGCACCAATGTTGATGGGAACATTTGCCATTAGAGCATACACCAAGCAGACTCGATCACGCGTGACCTTAGTGTATTGTGTCCCAGGAATCAAGAAGTAGTTGACTATTCTTAACCATATGCGAGCTTCTTTATTCAAGCAAGCATATGGGTAAGTATTGTGATGACCATTATCTTTGTGATGAGTCCACCGGTTCATGGACCTTGATCCACACAACGTATGTCTGATGTCTCTGTAGGGAGGTCTGTTGTAGAGCTCCTGGAGTGGTGATGGATCCATACTTGGAGTTCCCAAGAAAGAGTTGAAGAAATCAGCGTTCAATTGCAAGACTTGCCCCCGAATCTTTACTTCATTTCCCGTAGTCCTTGGGGACCAGTTGGCATAAAACTCTCGAGTCAAATCAAGATTACATTCGCCCATGTCTCAGAAGATAAAGTCAACATATAGTGCCATAATCTTTGCCAAAATGCGAGGGCAGTTCTATGCTAAACTTTCCTTTTGCATCAAATCCACATGTACATATTTCTTCACATTATTGTTTCTATAACATTCCTTCCCTTCCTCCTCCAGAACCTATTTGATCCCAAAAGTGCGTCGACGCACTTGATGAGAGGAATCAGCCTGGTCCTTTCTTGACCATTTTTGACCTTTTTGTGAGGTGGATGCTTTCTCCTTTCCCTGTCATCTTTTCAGAGCAATGTTACTTATTGATAAACTAATGATGAATCGGGAAGGTGAGCCTGCAGGACTAGATGAGAAAAGAGAAAAGCTTGGAGAGGGCAAGGGTACTTGGGCGGCGCTTAGGTTTAAGAAAAACTGAGTGGTGTTCAAGTGTAGAGGATATATTTAAAGGATGAGCTATGGGTCAGGTTTGGTCCATTCACAAATGGGTTAGAAGGCAATATTTACGGTGATAGGTGGCGCCTATAGCTTCGCCTAGGCATAAGTAGGCGGTGCCTAACCTATTACCTATGTTGGCATAGGCGGCGCCTAGCCTATCGCCTATGTGAGGCAGTGAGCATAGGCGATGGAATAGGAGGCACCTAACCTATTGCCTATGTTGGTATAGGTGGCGCCTAGCCCATTGCCTATGTCTGTGTAGGCAATTAGAAAAAATGGCACACTCTTGGTCAAAAAGGGTCCATACCTCGGGGTCACAAAATAAAGTCGCACCGCGAAACTTTTTCTTTGGGTCGAACCTACATAACTAGAGGCGCGACTCTAATGCAAATCATACTTGAACCTTACACATTTGACCACTTCAACTTACCTGTATTGTTCCATCATTCCTAGACTTACCACCATTGACATGACTCACTTCCAAATCAAAATTGGGTCTAATTTCCTCCTTTGTACTTCCTGCACCTACACTTAATCAAAAACAACAAAAATGATTAGAAGGATGGGTTGCCTCCCACCAAGCGCCTTAGTTTTGGTCGTGGCTCGACTCTTCTTTTTGAATTTTTATTTACTAAAAACAAAATCCTAGTAAAATGATAGGTTGCCTCCCATGTAGCGCTTGATTTATTATCGCGGCACGACAGAGTTATCTCGATTACTCAGACTTCATCGAGATATATGGTAGCTATACATTTTATCGAGTCGGTTGGACCGATATATAGCTTCACTCTTTGGCCATTCACCTTAAAGACACCACCATCATTGTTTTCTAACTCCACTACTCCAGATGAGTAAACTTGGCTGATTTTGAATGGACCAGACCATTTAGACTTCAACTTACCTGGAAACAGCTTCAGTCTGGAGTTGAAAAAAAGTACCAAATCACCTTTCTGAAAGTTTTGTTGGATAATCCTCCGATCAAGGTACTTTTTCATCCTTTCCTTATAAAGATCTGCTCTTTCATATGCATTTCGATGGAATTCATCCATCTTGTTCAGCTGATGTTCAATAGTGGGTACGCAATCTTCCTCTAGCTAAATCTTGTGCATACATATGCCAGGAGGGATACCAATTATATCAGCAATAGTCCAACCAATAGCTCTCTTGTACCTCTTCAGAACAGAGATGGGAGCCTCTACTTTTTGTTCACTTAAATCAGCAGCAACAATAACTGGCAGTGTATTTCCACTACCCAAGAATGCATACCTTAGATGACTGGGTAGCTCTTTCAATTCTAGCACAGGTGGCTCTTCAATTGATGGCTTCACTGGTAGTGAAGGTCGATTCTTAAGGTCAAGGTCCAGCTTCTTGGGGGCATATGAATACTTCCCCATTCCTGTCAAAGCACAAATAGCTTTTTCGTGCTCTTAAACATTCTCACGCTCAAAGTTCAAAAGCACAGCAGCCAATGGCTCAACAGTAAGCTGCTTCTCTAAAGATAATTCCTTCTCATCCTCATAATAAACATCAGCTATAGAGAACACATTCATATCTTTGGGATGCTTCATTGATTTGCATACATCAAAATGTACCACTTCATCATTCATCCAAAATAGAAGTTCATTTGCTCGTAAATTAATAAGCACACTTCCTGTTGCGAGGAAAGGTCGACCCAAGATTATGGGCACCTCAAAATCCACCTCGTAATCCAAAATAACAAAGTCTGCAGGAAAAATGAAGGTATAAACCTTCACTAATACATCATACAAGATACCAACAGGTCATTTTACCGACCTATCTGCCATTACAAGCCGCATGTTGGTTGGTGTAGGATCGCCCAACCCCAACTATCTATAGATGGCTAGTGGCATCAAATTAATGCTAGCCCCTAGATCACATAAAGCCTTAGCAAAGTCTAAAGATCCAACCATGCAAGGAATAGTGAAAGCACCCAGATCTGCCTTCTTCTGTACCAAAGACCTCGTGGTAATGGCACTGCAATGATGAAAATTATCTGCCAGTTCATAGCTCACTGCCCTTTTCTTTGTCAAAAGGTCTTTCATAAATTTGGCGTACCTTGGCATTTGCACCAGTGCCTCCACCAAAGGCACATTTATAGTCAGCTGCTTCAGCATGGTAATGAATTTACAGAACCTGGTGTCATTAGCCTTCTTTTTTAGTCTCTGAGGAAAAGGTGGTGGTGGATTTGGAAGAGTTTTATTCACCACTTCCTTTTTATTGTGCTTCCCATTATCAAGCTTTTTAGACTGCTGACATCTAGGTGTAGAATCGTGAATGATCTCATCCTAATTTTCAACTTCTATAGAATTATCACAATCTGCTTCAATAATATTCTCTTCTATATTATCAACCACAGGCTTGCCCTTGGATGGACTTTTCAACACCTTACCACTCCTGGTTGTAATAGTCAAACATGATCCATCATTCCTTGGATTTTGGATAGTGTCACTCAGTAAAGTGCCAACTTTTCTTTGATTGAATGCCGCTGATAGTTGACTCATTTGTTGTTCCAGCTATTTTATTGAAGTGGAATGCGAGTCAACCAATTGATTTATTAAGGACAAATTATTTTTTACCTCAGTTACTCCCGTGTTAGTTGCCTCCACTCCTTTCAACAGCTTAGCCATCATGTCCTCCATGGATATCTTCCCAGAGCTAGTTGCAGCAGCTTCATGATTTCTGGGAGGGACATACAAACCGCTCCTATCATTCATATTCTTCCAATTACCTTGGTCTCGGTCCTTGTATTTGGATTTTTCATAATAGTTCTGACCTTGGTTTCCTTAGACATTGCCTCGGAAACCCCCCTGATTATTCATGTAATTTGCTTCCTCCTTAGAATCGGAGTCATCTCTTCCCTGTGATAAAACTGCCTTGACCTTTTCTGTCTTCCTTGATAATAAATGCTTGGTAAGAAGGTCCATCTGCGTGTTCATGTGAGCCATATCTTGGTCACGTTCCTCTTCTCTTCGTCTTTGTTCTGCCGTCATGCCAATAGATACAGTAGAGTTTGCTACCTCAGAATCCCTGGTATACCAAGCTCTACTCTACTTTGTCATACGATCAAGCATATCACATGCCTCAATAAAAGTAAGGTCCATGAATGACCCACCCGCAGCATTATCTACCACTGTCTTAGCCACTGAGATCAAAGCCCTATATAATATTTCCATCAACTGGACATTGTTCATCTGATGATTTGGGCACCGCATAAGCTTCTTCTTGAACCTCTCCCATGTCTCGTGGAGAGCTTCAGTTGGAAGCTGTCTGAAATTGCTTATCTCATCTCTTAATTGTGCTCTCTTGGATGGCGGAAAGAATCTTTCTAGGAAAGCTTCCTTCAGTTGCCTCCAATTAGTAATAGAGTCAAGAGTTAGCCCGCTTAACCATAGAGTTGCCTCTCTAGATAGAGACAATGGAAATAAGCGCAGCTGGATCACATTCTGTCCAACCCCTGGATTGTCAAATGATTTGTATGTTGAGATAAAATTAATTAGATGCATATTCGGGATGTCGCCTGCAAGTCCACCAAATAACCCTTTGAGTTGCAATAGCTGGATCATGGTGCTAGTGATATTGAACTTGGCTCCGGGTGCCAAGGGCGGAGGAATAATATCCCCTGTGGCACCAGCCCCTTCCAAGTCGTCATCATCATCATCAAACGCAACCTGCACAGCTCGGCGTTCAGGTCTCATTCTAGCTTGACGATCTCTGTTAACATTCCTATTCACTGGTGCAACCACATCATCTGCACACCTTGGATTTAATAACTCATCATTACCCAGGTCCTCATCCTCAAGATTTGGTACCCGGCCTGGGTTATCAGCATTCTGTTGATTTACTTGTGCAGCTGCCAATGCAGCTAATCTAGCCTGCTCCTATTGAGTGGCCATCCTTTCAATGTCTCGTTGTGCATCCATTCTGCCAATGAGCTGTGGTTCAGGATTTATTGGTAATAATGGCTGACCAGATCTGCGTGTATTTGGCATGCACTCCACCAAACCTGAACAAAACAAAAACAACAAACAAAAAGTAAAATTTGAGAATCTTTGACCAAAGGGTCTATTACCTATCACAAACTTAGTTGACAACCGTATTCCCCGGCAACGGCGCCAAAATTTGATACGCCCAAATTACAACTCTCATTAGAAAGTGTAAGCGGTGGCTGTCAAATATAAAACCCAACTGGGTTGGGTGTCAAATCCCACAGGGAATACTATGGTCACTAAGTATTGCGATTATTATTAGACTGTTGATCGAAGGTTCCAAGATAAGGGGGTTTTGGTTTAAGTGCACAATAATATTATTAATGTAACGAATGAGAAGATATGTGTAATAATATTTGATCACAGAGAATGATAAGTTAGGGTTATGTCCACCTTGTAGCTTCTACTTCTCTATTAACTATGAGTAATACAGATTTTATGCATGCATGCACTTATAGATAGACGTATTCTAATTCTAAATCCAAGTGTCTTTCAACCATCAAGGATTTATTCACCTTAGTTCTTTTGAATCTAAAGTGTACAACAAATTGTACGAACCCTCCAAGAAGTTAATCCTGCTAGGGCATTAACGTGTAAATTAGAGGTTAGAAACCCTAATTTCTCGTCACACTCTCTTTTCCAAACAGTAACTTTTCTATCGAACAAGTTATTGCTATAACGGCGCATTCCCTCTTTTTCCAACCACGAGAATTCAATCAAAATGAAGAGAGTAATGATATAAGTGGCGTGACACATCATAAAATCTCAAAACCCATAGCAATAGAGAGTATATTACAAGGTTTCCATAACCCTAACAAACAAGATTAGCTACTCATAAATAAAACAGAAATCAACATAGAAATATTCATCATACCAAAACTTAGAATGATCTTGGTGATGAAGATGACTAGAGAAATTAAGAGAGAAACACATTTCTCTCTCTTCGTGCTCAAGCTAATCCGTCCGTTCTTGTTTTCAAAAACTAATACAGAATCTGAATAATTGAACAATCCCTAAAAATTCAGCCATAAGGCATTTAATAACATCCTTCTCTAATAAATTGCTACTGCATCCTTAACTATTTAAAAATATTTAGTTTGCCCGGGTGCTTGGGTGCTTGGAGAGGGCAAGGGTTCTTGGGCGGTGCTTAGGTTTAAGAAAAATTTAGTGGTGTTCAAGTGTAGAGGATATATTTAAAGGATGAGCCATGGGTCAGGTTTGGTCCATTCACAAACGGGTTAGAAGGCAACATTTACAGTGATAGGCGGCGCCTATAGCTTCGCCAACGCATAAGTAGGTGGCGCCTAACCTATTGCCTATGTTGGCATAGGCGATGCCTAGCCTATCGCCTATGTGAGGCAGTGAGCATAGGCAATGGCATAGGCGGTGCCTAACCTATTGCCTATGTTGGCATAGGCGGCGCCTAGCCTATTGCCTATGTGAGGCAGTGAGCATATGGAATGGCATAGGCGGCGCCTAACCTATTGCCTATGTTGGCATAGGCGGCGCCTAACCTATTGCCTATGTTGGCATAGGCGGCGCCTAGCCCATTGCCTATGTTGGCGTAGGCAATTGGAAAAACGGTGCACTCTTGGTCGAAAAAGGTCCATACCTCGGGGTCATAAAATAAAGTTGCACCGCGAAACTTTTTCTTTGGATCGAACCTACATAACTCGAGGCGTGACTCTAATGCAAATTATACTTGAACCTTACATATTTGACCACTTCCACTTACCTGTATTGTTCCATCATTCCTATACTTACCACCATTGACATGACTCACTT
>NW_025885836.1:25004-30889 GCF_002878395.1 Capsicum annuum
GATGGGTTGCCTCCCACCAAGCGCCTTAGTTTTGGTCATGGCTCGACTCTTCTTTTTGAATTTTTATTTACCAAAAACAAAATCCTAGTAAAATGATGGGTTGCCTCTCATGTAGCGTTTGATTTATTGTCGCGGCACGACATAGTTATCTCAATTACTCAGACTTCATCGAGATATATGGTGGCTATATATTTTATCGAGTCGGTTGGACTGATATATTGCTTCACTCTTTGGCCATTCACCTTAAAGACACCACCATCATTGTTTTCTAACTCTACTACTCCAAATGAGTAAACTTGGCTTATTTTGAATGGACCAGACCATTTAGACTTCAACTTACCTGGAAAGAGCTTCAGTTTGGAGTTGAAAAGAAGTACCAAATCACCTTTCTGAAAGTTTCGTTGGATAATCCTCCGATCATGGTACTTTTTCATCCTTTCCTTGTAAAGATCTACTCTTTCATATGCATTTAGACGGAATTTCTCCATCTCGTTCAGCTGTCCCAATCTCATACCTATAGCATCATCCCAGTTCAGGTTAAGCTGCTTCAGTGTCCATATTGCTTTATGTTCTAGCTCAATTGGCAAGTGACAAGCCTTCCCATAAACTAGTTGGTATGGTGACATGCCAATTGGTGTCTTAAACGTGGTCCTATATGCCTATAAGGCATCGTCCAGCTTCCTGGACCAATCTTTCCTGCTGGCATTCACAGTCTTAGCAAGGATCAACTTGATTTCCTGATTTGAAACCTCCACCTGCCCACTAGTTTGTGGGTGGTACGGTGTAGCTACCTTATGTTGCTTAACCCCATACTTTGCCAATACGGCTCTGAACAGCTTGTTGCAGAAATATGATCCTCCATCACTTATGATGGTACGAGGTACCCCAAAACGTGAGAAGATATTTCTCTTTAAGAACACCAAAACACTCTTACCTTCATTATCAGCTAGCGCGACTGCTTTGACCCATTTGGATACATAATCCACAGCAACTAAGATATATTTCATCCCAAATGAGCTCACAAATGGGCCCATGAAATCAATACCCCAGACATCGAATAACTCTACTTCAAGTATTTTGGACATGGGCATCTCATGGTGCTTTGAAATAGAACCTTGCCGCTGACACTGATCATATCTTTTTACAAAATCGTAGGCATCCTTGAATAATGAGGGCTAATAGTAGCCACTTTGCAGTACTTTCTTGGCAGTCCGATCACCTGCATGGTGACCTCCAAATTGGGAAGCATGGCTTGCTTTCAGTATGCTAGGCACCTCTACATCTGGGATGCACCGCCTAATAATACCATCAGTACATCATCGAAAAAGATAAGGCTCATCCCAGAAGTAATGTTTCACATCATGCATGAACTTTTTCTTTTGATGAAAGGAGAGATGCTCAGGAATCACTTCGCTCACCATGTAGTTGGCATAATCTGCATACCATGGTAAGTTTTCCACCATAGTTGCTAGAATATCTTCATTGGGGAATGCATCATTAATATCAACGTCGGTCTGCACTGTGTGCTCACTCTCAAGTCCAGATAGATGATCAGCTACTTGGTTTTCACAACCTTTTCTATCCTTTACCTCGAAATTGAATTCTTGAAGTAGTAGCACTCACTTAATTAGCCTTGGCTTGGCATCCTTCTTTGCCATTAGATATCTTAGAGCCGCATGATCTTTATGAACCACTACCTTGATTCCTAACAAGTAAGCACGAAACTTTTCGAAAGCATAAACAACCGCAAGAAGCTCTTGTTCAGTGACGGTATAGTTCTTCTGTGCTCCATTCAAGGCCTTACTCGCGTAGTAGATTGGATGAAATAGATTTTCTCTTTTCTGACCAAGTATAGCACCCAAGGCTACACCACTTACATCACACATAACTTTAAAAGGTAGAGACCAATCAGGTGCTACAATAACAAGGGCTTCAACTAGCTTCCCCTTAAGGCATTCAAATGCCTTCAAGCAATCTGCACCAAAGTGAAACTTTGCTTCCTTCTCCAAAAGTTTGCATAATGGGTTTGCAATCTTGGAGAAGTCTTTAATAAACCTCCGATAAAAGCCAGCATAACCGAGAAAACTACGAACCCCCTTCACAGAAATTGGAGGTGGTAGTCTCTCGATAACTTCAATCTTGGCTCGATCAACTTCAATTCCCTTTTTAGAGACTTTATGCCCGAGAACAATGCCTTCCTTAACCATAAAATGACACTTCTCCCAATTTAGCACCAGATTGAATTCCACACATCACTGCAAAGCCATACTCAGATTTGCCAAGCATGACTCAAATGACTCACCTACAACCGAAAAGTCATCCATAAACACCTCCAAGGTGTCTTAAACCATATCAGAGAAAATAGACATCATACATCGCTGAAAAGTGGCAAGTGCATTACATAGCCCAAATGGCATTCGTTTGAATACAAAAGTACCATATAGGCATGTAAAAGTGGTCTTCTCCTGATCTTCAGGAGCAATGCAAATCTGATTATATCCGGAATAACCATCTAAGAAATAGAACCATCCCTTTTCTGCCAATCGATCAAGCATTTAATCCATGAATGGCATTGGGAAGTGGTCCTTTAATGTCCACGAATTTAGCTTCAGGTAATCCATGCACACCCTCTACCCCGTGACAGGCCTGAGTGGAATTAGCTCATTCTTCTCATTTGCTACTACTGTCATGCCCCCTTTCTTGGGAACACATTGTACAGGACTCACCCATTTACTATCTGAGATTGGATACACCACCCCTGTATCAAACCACTTTATGATTTCTTTCTTCACCACCTCTTGCATAAGTGGATTCAGATGACGCTGATGCTCAATAGTGGGTACGCAATCTTCTTCTAGCTGAATCTTGTGCATACATATGCTAGGAGGGATACCAATTATATCAACAATAGTCCAACCAATAGTTTTCTTGTACCTCTTTAGAACAGAGATGAGAGCCTCTATTTGTTGTTTACCTAAATCAGCAGAAACAATAACCGGTAGTGTATTTCCACTACCCAAGAATGCATACCTTAGATGACTGGGTAGCTCTTTCAATTCTAGCACCAGTGGCTCTTCAATGGATGGTTTCGCCGGTGGTGAAGGTCGATTCTTAATGTCAAGGTCCAGCTTCTTAGGGGCATATGAATACGACCCCATTCTTGTCAAAGCATAGATAGCTTTTTCGTACACATCAACATCCTCACGCTCAAAGTTCAAAAGCACAGCAGCCAATGGCTCAACAGTAAGCTGCTTCTCTAAAGGTAATTCCTTCTCATCCTCATAATAAACATCAGCTATAGAGAACAAATTTATATCTTTGGGCTGCTTCATTGATTTGCATACATTAAAACGCACCACTTCATCATTCATCCAAAATAGAAGCTTATTGCTCGTAAATCAATAAGCACACTTCCTATTGCGAGGAAAGGTCGACCCAAGATTATGGGCACCTTAAAATCCACCTCTCAACCCAAAATAACAAAGTCTAAAGGAAAAATGAAGGTATGAACCTTCACTAATACATCATACAAGATACCAACAGGTCATTTTACCGACCTATCTGCCATTACAAGCCGTATGTTGGTTGGTGTAGGATCGCCCAACCCCAACTGTCTATAGATGGCTAGTGGCATCAAATTAATGCTAGCCCCTAGATCACATAAAACCTTAGCAAAGTCTAAAGATCCAACCGTGCAAGGAATAGTGAAAGCACCCAGATCCGCCTTCTTCTATACCAAAGACCTTGTGGCAATGGCACTGCAATGATGAAAATTATCTACCAGTTCATAGCTCGCTGCCCTTTTCCTTGTCAAAAGGTCCTTCATGAATTTGGCGTACCCTGGTATTTGTTCCAGTGCCTCCACCAAAGGCACATTTATAGTCAGCTGCTTCAGCATGGTCATGAATTTACTGAACCTGGTGTCATCAGCCTTCTTTTTTAGTCTCTGAGGAAAAGGTGGTGGTGGATTTGGAAGAGTTTTCTTCACCACTTCCATTTTATTATGCTTCCCATATCAAGCTTTTCAGACTGCTGACATCTAGGTGTAGTATCGTGAATGATCTCATCCTGATTTTCAACTTCTATAGAATCATCACAATCTGCTTCAATAACATTCTCTTCTATATTATCAACCACAGGCTTGCCCTTGGATGGATTTTTCAACACCTTACCACTCCTGGTTATAATAGCCAAACATGATCCATCATTCCTTGGATTTTGGATAGTGTCACTCGGTAAAGTGCCAGCTTTTCTTAGATTGAATGCCGCTGATAGTTGACTCATTTGTTGTTCCAGCTGTTTTATTAAAGTGGAATGGGAGTCAACCAATTGATTTATTGAGGACAAATCATTTTTTACCTCAGTTACTCCCATGTTGGTTGCCTCCACTCCTTTCAACAGCTTAACCATCATGTCCTCCATGGACATCTTCCCAGAGCTAGTTGCAGCAGCTTCACGATTTCCAGGAGGGACATACAAACCGCTCCTGTCATTCTTATTCTTCCAATTCCGTTGGTCTTGGTCCTTGAATTCAGATTTTTCATAATAGTTCCGACCTTCGTTTCCTTAGACATTGCCTCGGAAACCCCCCTGATTATTCAAGTAATTTGCTTCCTCCTTAGAATCGAAGTCATCTCTTCCCTGTGATAAAACTTCCTTGACCTTTTCTGTCTTCCCTGATAATAAATGCTTGGTAAGAAGGACCATCTGCATTTTCATGTGAGCCATATCCTGGTCACGTTCCTCTTCTCTTTGTCTTTGTTCTGCCGTCATGCCAATAGATACAGTAGAGCTTGCTACCTCAGAATCCCTAGTATGCCAAGCTCTACTCTGCTTTGTCATATGATCAAGCATATCACATGCCTCAATAAAAGTAAGGTTCATGAATGACCCACCCGCAGCATTATCTACCACTGGCTTAGTCACTAAGTTCAAAGCCCTATATAATATTTCCATCAAGTGGACATTGGTCATCTGATGATTTGGGCACCGCATAAGATTCTTCTTGAACCTCTCCTATGTCTCGTGGAGAGCTTCAGTTGGAAGCTGTCTGAAATTGCTTATCTCATCTCTTAATTATGCTCTCTTGGATGGCGGAAAGAATCTTTCTAGGAAAGCTTCCTTCAGTTGCCTCAAATTAGTAATAGAGTCAGGAGTTAGCCCGTTTAACTATAGAGTTACCTCTCCAGATAGAGACAATGGAAATAAGCACAGCCGGATCACATTCTGTCCAACCCCTAAATTGTCAAACGATTTGCATGTTGAGATAAAATTAATTAGATGCATATTCGGATCGTCGCCTGCAGGTCCACCAAATAACCCTTTGAGTTGCAATAGCAGGATCATGGTGCTAGTGATATTGAACTTGGCTCCGGGTGCCAAGGGCAGAGGAATAATAGCCCCTGTGGCACCAGCCCCATCCAAGTCGTCATCATCATCATCAAATGCAACCTGCACAGCTCGGCGTTCAGGTCTCGTTCTAGCTTGACAATCTCTGTTGACATTCCTGTTCAATGGTGCAACCACATCATCTGCACGCCTTGGATTTAATAACTCATCATCACCCAGGTCCTCATCCTCAAGATTTGGTACCCGACCTGGGTTATCAGCATTCTGTTGATTTACTTGCGCAGCTGCCAATGCAACTAATCTAGCCTGCTCCTATTGAGTGGCCATCCTTTCAATGTCTCGTTGTGCATCCATTCTGCCAATGAGCTGTGGTTCAGGATTTATTGGTAATAATGGTTGACCAGATCTTCGTGTATTTGGCATGCACTCCACCAAACCTGAACAAAACAAAAACAACAAACAAAAAGTAAAATTTGAGAATCTTTGACCAAAGGTCTATTAACTATCACAAACTTAGTTGACAACCGTATTCCCCG